>NC_057344.1:39587844-39680344 GCF_016509475.1 Prionailurus bengalensis | reverse complement strand
TCATCCTTCCTCTAGAAACATATATACATGTAGCAACATAAAACAAGTCAGAAAGACAAATGAGTCAAAGAAAAAAATAAGGGTAGGGCTTATGATTTTAGCCAGAGCTCAAGTTTAAGTTACTATACAAAATCTATGCCACAGGGTCCTGTATATTTTGCTAGACATAGGAGACAAATTTAGCTTTCAGCTTTTTAACAGTGAGCAGGTAAGAGGAAAAGAATTCTTTATCCAGTTCACAGTGTCAGTAAGGCAAAAACAGCTACTTAGGAGAAGCTCAACTCTTTCTTTCTTTCTTTTAAAATTTTTCTTTAACATTTATTCATTTGTGAGAGACAGAGTGTGAGTGGGAAAGGGGCAGAGAGGGAAACACAGAATCTGAAGCAGGCTCCAGGCTCTGAGCTGTCAGCAGAGAGCTTGATGCGGGGCTCAAACTCATGGACTGTGAGATTGTGACCTGAGGAAGTAGATGCTTAACTGACTGAGCCACCCAGGTGCCCCTCAACTCTTTCTGATCCTGGGAGATCTTGTAGGGCAGAGAGGTCTGTCAACAGCCATAACAGCTCAAGCTGGCTTGGGCTGATGAAGAGTGTGGATTATAGAAATCTAGGTAAGGGAGGAAATTCATTCTTCTTCTTGGCCTGAGGGGGTTTCATGGGGCCACACTTGCAGAGGGGGTAGGGGGTAGTTTGGAAAAAAGTCCTGTGGAATCAGAGCATAGCTTTGTATGGAGGCATCACGGGAGGCAATGTGGGCAAATTTAGGGATGGCTAAATGGTTTGGACTTTATCAGGTAAACAATGGCAAACTGTGAAGTGTTTTGGGGCAGGGAAGTAACATGATCAAAGCAGTGTTTTTGAAAATTGCTAAGTACTTGGGGCTCCTGGGTGGCTCAGTCAGTTAAGCATCTGACTTCCACTCAGGTCATGATTTCATGGTTTGAGGATTCGAACCCCATATCTGGCTCTGTGCTGACAGCTTGGAGCCTGGAGCCTGCTTTGGATTCTGTGTCTCCCTCTTTTCTCTGCCTCTCCTCCTCTGGTCACACTCTATCTGTCTCTCTCTCTCAAAAATAAATAAACATTAAAAGAATTACTAAGTATTCATGATGGGAAAACATTGCCTATGATAATTATAAGTTCATATAAAATAAAAACAGTACACTGATGGAAAGAAAAAAGAAAAGAGAATGTGCTCAATTGGATTATTTTAAAAACACAGATGCATTTCTGGTGACCATGCATTTCTGAAGCATACGGATTGTACACATGGCACAGGAACTGTGTACACAGCACAGGAATTGTGCACGCAGCATAGGAACTGTGCACATTTGTTCCAGTTTCACTGTTTGGCTTTCACTTTGTCAACAGGAAAATGGATAAGAAATTAAAGCCTTTTATGTTCTGAACCTTTCAGGCATCATAAATGTGGACCGTTGGCACTGAGCCCTGCAGCTCCAGGGAGAGAGTTAGCTGAGGCTCATCATGCTCCAATCTCTGACTGGGTGGACAGGGCAGGGGCTGTTGTAGGGCTCCTGAGCCTTGGGGATATTGGTGCCTGCTACATAGCAGTGCCCGAGGCTAGATTAAGGAACCCTTTTGGGATTAAAGAGTGAGAAACTAGAAATGGTCTCTTGCCTTGAAGAAAATAGTCTACAGGAATATGGTATGGGTTTGTGGTTCTTGGGCAACCAAGGTGGGGTTGTGGCTAACTTGGTCCCGATCGAGAACTCAGGGAATTGGGTCCTGGGAACCAGGGCCTGCTAGCTGTTTGGTGTTATCCTAATCCCAAAACGACACAAAGAGGAACTTGAAGAGAATGTTTGCAGTAGTGGGACTGTTTTTTAAGGTATTGTGGTGGTGATTATAGAATTTGTTGCATTTGTCAATATCCATATACTGTACACACAGAGTCTGGAGACCTGGCAGTGAACTCGTAGCCTTGAGACTTGAAAGGCCATTGTGCTGCCACATTGTCAGTAATCTCCTCTTACGTGCTCTCTGTCTCTGTGACCCCCTGGAACAATCCTTTGTTATATCGGCCATGGCAGCAGCCACACAGTAAATTTGTTGTACCTCGCTTCTGTCACACAAAGTAACTTTCCCTTGAACCTGTATTGAATGAGATACAATGGCAGTGGCTTCCTCCAAGGAAATTAAAGTTGCTCATTAGTGACTTAGTGCGCCTGGTGGGGTGACATGAGGAGGGGTAAAGGGAAGCCCAGTCCTACACAGACTTTCCCTGTGGTTGTGAGGCGTGCTCGGTCCTCAGCGGCCACTCAACTGGTGGCCTATCCCTCCCACTTGCCTGCCAGGCACACACTCTGAGACCTGGCGGTGAGGATGGATCCTGAGGGTTTGGACTAGATGCTGTGTTTCTTTCTTCTTCTTTTTTTAATGTCTATTTATTAAAAAAATTTTTTTTATGTTTTATTTTACATTTGAGAGACAAAGAGTGAGCGGGGCGGGGGGAGGGGGAGGGTTGCTGTGGGGAGAAGGAGACAGAATCCAAAGCAGGCTCCAGGCTCTGAGCTAATAGCACAGAGCCTGATGCGGGGCTTGAACTCACAAGTGAACTCATGACCTGAGCTGAAGTTGGATGCTTAACTGACTGAGCCACCCAGGTGCCCCTGTTTATTTATTTATTTTGAGAGAGAGAGAGAAAGAGAGAGCAAGTGAGCACATGTGAGCTGGAGAGGAGCAGAGACAGAGAGAGGGAGAGAGAGAATCCCAAACAGGCTCTGTGCTGTCAGTGCGGATCCTGACACGGGGCTCAAACTCATGAACCTCAAGATCATGCCGTGAGCCAGAATCAGGAGTGGAATGCTTAACTGACTGGGCCACTCAGGTGCCCCTACATGTTGTGTTTCTATAATGGCCTTTCTGAAAGGGTGTGGGCATTTCACCAGGCAGCTCCCAAGTCCCAGCCCAAGGCCTTATGAACCTCCTTCTTTATGGTCACAAAAGTTTGTGTCAAGTGGCCTCCATGTTCACTGTGAACAGAAACCACTGTGCAGTTGGCCACACAGGTTGGCCAGGCCCAGTAGAGCTGGTGGGGCAGAGCCGGATGCTGGGAATAGCCTTTGGAGGATCCAGACTTGAATCTCAACTTTGCCACTTAGCAGTTATGTGACCTTCAGCAAGTTACTGAGCTTCAGTTCCCTCATGCCACAAATTTGGTTCATAATATAGATACCTTTTAAGTTATGAGGCTTAAATTAGAAAATGCAAAAGCATCAAGCACTGTGCTTGGGACTCAGTAACTAAGCTCATTCCATTCTTCTTCCCTGCCAAAAGCAGTTATTTCTTAGGAAGATAATTATATACAAAACCCCCAACATCTGCATAGCCCAGATACATATGTCTGTGAGTAAAAAGGTCATTCTTGGTGGAGTGAATAGGTTGAAAATGCAAAGAGGTATTTCATTTTCCAGTTGAAGATGCAGAGGGATGGAAAGATCTGGAAAGCACTTTGCTCTCAACCTTACAGTGAAAAAAAAACTGGACAAAGAGCAAGTTAACAACTGTTCTTGAGCCAAAGATAGTACTGAGGGTGCAAGATCCAGAACATAGAGAGACGTGGGCGTTTGCAGGGAGGGATGAGACACAAGCACTAACGCACTGTGTGAGCTACTGAAGAGGAATTCAGCCAGGGTGACTGGAGAATGGTGCAGGCTGGCTGAGTGAGCACTGGCGAAAGTGAGGGAAGCCCTCGGGGTTGCAAACATGGGGGGCGGTGTTTGTACCCTCTTGCAAGTTTTTCTCCACGAACTATGCTAGTCACTCACAGAAAAGTTTGAGAAAGTCCAGGGAAAGTGTTCTCTGTGGAGCCGAACCAGGAGAAGAAACAGCAGCTGCTCTGAAAAGGGCAAGAAATTTTGCCTAGATTTCTTTTGTATCTCCTCTATAGAACAGAAGCTTTGTTTTGGGAGAGAGGCAACAAACACCATCATCTTTTGGGCAGTGGTAAAATCTTTCTGTAGCTGGGGAAGAAAATAGGAAAAAAAAAACACCTCAACCCTGGTGGGGGAGGGGCAAGATTACAAGCTGGATTCAGGACTCTGAACTCAGGAGAGGGCAGGGTTACTGAGGGATGGGCAGGATCACCGAATAGGCCATCTTCCCCAAGATTCAGGGATATGGTACCTGCCTAACATTGGGGATAAATCAGAATAACAGAGGACACTCTCTATCCCCACTCCACCACCAGGGTAACAAGCATGAGGTAGTAACTAATTTGCAAGAGGCAGACTTTCTCTGTGGGCATGGTGAAAAGAAAAGATTGAAGGCCAAGGGTGCAGCAATCATTGGAAAACAAATAGACTGGCATTCAGGGTATAAAATAGACTGAGCACAGGATATGACTAGCCTGTGGGTCACTGAGGATCACCACAGCAACAACAGACTTCTAAGCCAGCCCAGCTCCCGATTAGATTAGTGCAAACCCTGACACTCAAGGCCAGGCAGAAGGAAAGGCGTGCACATTTCCAGGCATTAAAAAAATATTTACCTCGCCTCTACTCTCTTATCTAAGATGCCCAAACTTAAAAAAAAAAAAAAACCAACTATGAGGCATATGAAAAGACAAAAGAAAGCCACAAAAACAAAAAACAGGAGACAAAGCAATCATTAGAATCAGACTGGATATGTCACGGATGTTGGAACTATCTGGCAGGGACTTTAAAATAACTATGATTAAATAGACTAACTGCTGTAATAGAAATGGTGGACAATGGGCAAGATCCTGTGGGGCAACAGAAATTACCCAAACTGAAGCACAAAGAGAAAAAAAGTAAAACCAACAACAGAACGAAACAAAAAGAACATCCAAGACCAGCAGGATGGTATCAGACAGTCGAACGTATACTTTATTGGATCACCAGAAGGAGATGGAAGATAGAGTGGGGAAGGCAAAAAATATTTGGAGAAATAATGGCTGAGAAGTTCGCAAAATTAGTGACACCAAATCACAGACCCAAGAAACTCAGATAATACCAGTCAGGATGAATATACCAAAACAAAACACACCTAGGCAAATAATACTCATACGTTTATCAACCAAAAAATAAAAATAAAAAATTAAAAAAAGGAGAAAATCCTAAAGGCAGCCAGAGAGAAAAGGACACATTACAGAGGAACAAAGATAAGAATTATCCCTGTTCAGAAACTATGCAAGTTAGAATATAATGAAGTGACATTTTTTAAAGTGCTAAAAGCAAAGAGCTGTCAACCCAGAATTCTATGCCTAGTGAAAATCTATTTCAAAAATGAAAGAGAATGAAAGATTTCCTCAAACAAAAACTGGAAATTCATTGCCAGTTCATCAACGCTACATGAAATGTTAAAGAAAGGTCTTTAGGCAGTAGGATTATGATACCAGATAGAATTCTGGGTCTCTACAGAGAAATGAAGAACACTGGGTATGAAATAAATGAAGGTAATTGAATTGAAAAATTCAATTTTTCCTACTTTTAGTTCTAAAAGAACATTGTTCAAAGCAAAATAGTTGCACTGTATTGTACATTTGTAACTTAAAAAAAAGTTTATTTATTTTGAGAGGGGGTTGGGGGGAGGGATAGAGGGAGAGAGGGAGAAACTCAAGCAGGCTCTGAGCTGCCAACACAGAGCCTAATGCGGGGTTTGAACTCACAAACCGTGAGATCGTGACCTGAGCCAAAACCAAGAGTTGTATGCCCAACTGAGTGAGCCACCCAGGTGTCCCCTAACCTACTTTTTAGAATGTATGACAACAATAGCACAGGTAATGAGACTGAGGAATTAGGACTCCACCACACATACCATGGTAAGGCGTTTACCCTTCATGTGGAGCAGTGTAATGGTGTTCGAAGGTAAGCTCTGACTGACTGAAGGTATAGGGCAGAACTGCCATAACAGAGGTCAGTACAAAGTACAGTGGTGACATGGGAAAGGAGCACCAAAATGATCTTGACCAAGAAAGGAAACAGGAAAGGAGCAGTCAGGGAGGTGAGTGGAGAACAGTGTGTTCTTCCAGGAGCCAGAAGAAGAGAGCATTTCATGTAGGGGGAAAGTGGATGTTCATGTGAAGCAATACAAAAATATTGTGGAAAGTGAAAACGATAGTGTCTGTAAGAGTCAGTGATCAGGCAGACTGACCAGCCATCCTTCCATAACTGTTTCCATAGGCAGGTCAGGAGAGGTCATTGAATGAAAGGTTGAGTTGTGAATGGGCAGTGAGAGAGTGGAGGAATCTACCCTAGGCTTCTTTTAAATATAAAAGATGGGAGGTCAGCCTGTGGGGATTGGGAAGAGGGAAAGTGGAATTGTAGGAAGTTATCTGTGGTTTACTCAGCAGACAATGGAGGTATGAAATAATTGGAGTAAAACATAGAAATGATGAATGGGAAGTCCTTGGATTCAAGTAATTAAAGCAAGGTAGCAGGTCTAGCCTGTGAAAGGAGAAACAGCTCCTTCATTTAAGGACAGGCTGCAGGGAAGTGAGGTAAAGCCAGAGAACCCTTTGGATGCAGAGGGGAGGATGCTGAGGTGAGCTCATTCTCAGCAAAGTAAAGTAGGGCATAGGTCTCCTGCAAGTTACAGAAAGTCATTTTGTGAATATCTTCTGTGGTTGCCTTTCACCACATCTTGTTTTTTTCCTCTTTCTTCCAATCCCCTATTGCATTAGTTTCTTAGGGCTGCCATAATAGAGTTACTACATAATGGGTGACTTAAAAAAAAGAAATGTGTTGTCTCTATTCTGAAGGCTGAAAGTCAGAATCATGGTGTGGGCAGAGCCATGCTCCCTCTGAAACCTGTAAGAGAGAATCCTTCCTTGCCTATTCCCAGGTTCTGGTATTTTGCAAGTACTCCTTAGTGTTCCTTGGCTTGTAGCTGCATCTTTCAAATCTGACTATTGTCACATGGCGTTCTCCTGTGTGTCCCTATGTTCACATGGGTGTCTTCTTGTAAGGGTACCAGTTATATTGAACTAAGGGCCCACCCTGCTCCAGTATGACCTCATCGTATCTAATTGCAACAACCCTATTTCCAAATAAGGTCACATTCTGAGTACTGGAAGTTAGGACTTCAACATATCTTTTTGGGGGGCCACAATTCAACTCCTATATCTACTAAATCTTCATCCCTCTTTACAAAGTTTTCTTTGAGGAAATCCAACTCAGCATCTAGAACCCATTGAAATGCTACCTCTTACCTGAGGCCTTTCCTGAACTTCTTTCCCTACCCCTTTCTTTTGTGCTCCCCAAATCTCTTATGTGGTACAGTATGTGGCTTGTTATCCCTCTCTGTTCAGTGTGGCTCACCTTCCTGAGAGCAGAAATTGTCCAATGGCTCTGTATACCCTCGACAGAGTCCAGTGCTTGTGAAATGGCTTAAAATCTCACAAACCAGCACAAACCGTTATTTGATAATTCAGCAATAAAGGAGAATCTGGGAATTCAGGATAAAGGAGCTATTTAGAGTAGATGGGTACTAATCAGGTGAGCTTTCCTGAAAGTGATGGGATTGGGCGTTGGGAGACAGGAGGAAGAGAGAACATTCTAGGCTGTTTATTGAAAATATTTTTTGTTGGAGGGGAAGATTGTGACTGTGTTTCCTTATAATGACATTTTTAAATGTTCTGCACAGGGTTCACCTAGTAGCTCTTATGGCAAACAGTCAGTTACCACAGCTGGGATGCTTCCTGTCAAACTCTGCCCTCTGCACAGTTTTGAAAATGCTGCCGGTGTTGCTATATGTGCATTTAGGGACCGCAGTGAGATGGTCACCTATCTTTAGTAAGGTAACAGAAATTGTCCGCGTGATTTTTTTCTTTCTTGGTACCATTTTGGTCCAGAAGGCAATTAAAAGAAATGCAGTGGTTGGTGCGTCTGTTTTTTGATGGTGGTGGTTGGAGTGCAGAGACTTGATGGAGAATAAGGAAAAGTTTTGTGGGCATGTCTTTAGGATGTGCTCAGTTTGGTAGTTTGGTAGAAGCACTCTGGGGCCACTTAGGCCCTTGGAGAACAAGCAGAATAAATCTTCAGAAATAGAGTGTTCATTGATAGAGGTAGGCGATGTGAATTACAACCATTACAACCATTCCTTGGTACCTAGTGCAGGCAGCTAAGATCATCTTTGGCGCATCTGTACTCTTAGTGTTCCTATGTAGTTGGGCAGGGTACAAAGGAAGGAGTGTGAGTTTTGGAGTTGAATAGCCATGAGTTCCAACCTGGCCTCACCATTTTATTACTCCTGTGATCTTGGACACATAGCTTCCTCATTGGTAAACTGGAGATGATACCATATTTGGGATTCTTGAGAAAAATCAATGAAGTAAGATTTGAAAGTGGCTAGCCCACTCATGCCAGGCATGTCAAAGATGCCACATGCTGTTAGTTTACCCTTTCCTAGTTTTGAAGAGTGTGGGACATCCCAGCAAAGAGGCAGGAAATGGCCACCTGTGGGCAAGCCACATGTCAGCTGGGAATAGAAATAAATTAGGGGACACTCAGTGTTCTTCTTTTTTAATTGCCTGAGATACATTGGGCAATTAAGCTTCTGAAAAATACTAATTCTTTTTTTAAAGCTTATTTATTTAATTTGACAGAGAGAGGGAGAGGGAATGGGGTAGAGGTTGAGAGAGGGGGAGAGAGAGAATCCCAAGCAGGCTCTGCACTGTCAGCATAGAGCCCATCACAGGGCTCAATCTCAAGAACTGTGAGATCATGACCTGAGCTGAAATCGAGTCAGATGCTTAACTGACTGAGCCACCCAGGAGGTCCCCCTACCCCGCTGCAAAAACTAATTTTTAAGTGTAGTAACATTGACTTAGCAATTTGTACTCTAGAAGCTTTCATATAAGTTTTATTTGTGCTGTCCCTTTATTTATTTTTTAACTTTTTTTATTTTTTATTTTTTAACATTTACATCCAAATTAGTTAGCATATAGTGCAACAATGATTTCAGGAGTAGATTCCTTAGTGCCCCTTACCCATTTAGCACATCCCCCCTTCCACAACCCCTCCTGTAACCCTCAGTTTGTTTTCCATATTTATGAGTCTCTTCTGCTTTGTCCCCCTCCCTGTTTTTATATTATTTTTGCTTCCCTTCCTTTATGTTCATCTGTTTTGTCTCTTAAAGTCCTCATATGAGTGAAGTTATATGATTTTTGTCTTTCTCTGACTAATTTCACTTAGCATAATACCCTCCAGTTGCATCCACGTAGTTGCAAATGGCAAGATTTCATTCTTTTTGATTGCCGAGTAATACTCCATTGTGTGTGTGTGTGTGTGTGTGTGTGTGTGTGTGTACACACACACACACACACACACACACACACACACACACCACATCTTCTTTATCCATTCATCCATCGATGGACATTTGGGCTCTTTCCATACTTTGGCTATTGTTGATAGTGCTGCTATAAACATGGGGGTGCATGTGTCCCTTCGAAATAGCACACCTGTATCCCTTGGATAAATGCCTAGTAGTGCAATTGCTGGGTCGTAGGGTAGTTCTATTTTCAGTTTTTTGAGGAACCTCCATAATGTTTTCCAGAATGGCTGCACCAGCTTGCATTCCCATGTGCTGTCCCTTTAAATAGATACCACAGTGTTGGAATACGTTACTTCTTGACATTCAGCATACAAGATTTGATCTACTATATTTCATCACCAAAGTGAGTCCTGTTAAAATTTATTGTTGAACTTGTTGGAATCTCTTCCTTTGTGTCTTTTTCTGCTTCCTCCCCGCCCCACCTTCCTGCAGGAGGGAAATGTTTTCCACTGCTGTAAAATTGATTGATAAACATTTCAGGTTGAAAATAGCAGTTTTAAAACTTTCAGCTTCTGTCTTTTCTCCCTCCAGCACTGCTAAACTATCACTTTTGATGATTACTTACTTTTTATTGGGCCTGACTTGGCACAAGGACTATGAATTCTCCTTTAAAGACGTACAAGAGCCTAAAGTCAAATTGCCCTCCAAAATATATTTATATTGAAAGTGTAAATTAAGAAAAAAAAAAGCATATGTAAAGATTGACCCGAAATCTCTGAGGTAGCAGCAGGGTTCTGGTGGGGTAGTGAACCACAGAGTCCATCTTCCTTGGAGAATATGGTGACTGTCTAATTAATCCTTCTTTCTGGGGTACTTTTAGAAGAAATGTCAGAGGGGAGATTGAGGGGTAATTCCATTGAATAACAGGGGAGAATGTGAACTAGACAGTCTACTAGGCGATTCACAGCTCTTGAGCATTAATATAAAAGGAGCACAGATGCTGGTGAAGAATTCAGGAGCACGGCCTCCGAAACTGGCAAACCGTAAGGAAGAAATAATTACAGGGTTTCAGCCCAATTTCACGCATTATACAAGAAGTGTTAAATGAAGAAGTTTTACCCTTTAAACATGCTCTCTTTTCTTTTTTCATACAGAAAAGTACAGGCAGTAATAGCAGGAGCATTCATGGACCACTCCCTAGAATTAATGAAGAGTTTTAACGTTGTGCCATGTTTGCCTCAGTGCTTCTGAAATGGAAGAAATAAAGTATTCCTGATAAAGGTGTTCTTTGTTCTCCGGCCTCCCTCCTGGGAGGAGACCACTACGGTGACTTTGGTGTGCTTCTTGTCACCAAACCCACAGTCGTTATGATGATCTACTTCTTTTACAGGAACCGTCCTTTTACAGGTGATTTTACCGCCTTATGACATGTGCCGTAAAATAGGCCAGATGACAGCAGCAACCTTGCCCGACTGTCTCTCGGCTGGTCATTATTTCTCGACATCTGGATTATAGACCCTGTTCACTCCCCATCCATTGTCATGCTGTGTTAATTTTTAATTATGCATTTTATGGGATGACAGAGATAATTACAATTAATTTATGCCTTCTTTTTGGTATTTTTTAAAAACACTTTAACTCAGAAGTCGCAGATAATTTATAGGGGTAGGGATTAAGCCGATTTACTAGCAACGTTTTCCTGGAAGTATTCCTTCAGGAGGAAAAGTCAAACCTCCAGGGAGTAAATACTTCACACACATAGTCTTGCCTGCTTCCAGGCTGTGAAGTGAAAATAAAAAGTAATTAGTCATTTCCACCTACTGTGGACATGTGCTCCAACCTGGCCTTCACCTGTGTGTTTGGTGTAGTCGCTGACAGGAACAAAGGTTTGGAAGTGGCCTTTAAAAGAGGAAGGCCTCAATCCCCAAGTGCCCCAGGACTCTTTACTGAGCCTCATCTGCCAGCTTATCCTGTGTGGGCCTCAACTTGGAATGTGCTTCAGAAACATCTGGGGAGCCTGGCAAACTCCCCATGCCCAGGCTGCACCAGGGCAATCCTATTCAAGTCTGGAAGCAGACTCCAACATCAGGGGCTCCTACGGCTCTCCTGGGGATTTCACTGCTTGCCAAGTTGAGAAGCACTTTGTTAAAGCATGCAGCCATCCTGGCCTTCTTCTAGGCCCTTGAACTTGCCAAGGGCTTCCTGGCCCCTGGAGAACTTGCTATTCCCTGTACTGGAACCACTTTACTCCCTTACATTAAATTATACTTCTTCAGGTGAGCCTTCCTTGACCAGCACATCCAAAATAGTTCCCCCATCCACCAGCAGCTAGACTGAAGCATTGTACCCTATTTTTTCCTTCTTAGCACCACATTGAAATTTTCTGTTAATTTGTTCACTTGCTTATTGTCTCCCCTTCCCCAACTAGAATATAACCCCCTTGAGGCCAGGACCTTGCTTTCTTGTTTATCACTGTATTCCTGATGCCCAGCTTGGTGCCTGGCATAATACATACGTATAAAATATTTGTTAAATGAGAATGAATTCTTTTTTTTTTAATATATGAAATTTATTGTCAAATTGGTTTCCATACAACACCCAGTGCTCATCCCAAAAGGTGCCCTCCTCAATACCCATCACCCACCCTCCCCTCCCTCCCACCCCCCATCAACCCTCAGTTTGTTCTCAGTTTTTAAGAGTCTCTTATGCTTTGGCTCTCTCCCACTCTAACCTCTTTTTTTTTTTCCTTCCCCTCCCCCATGGGTTTCTGTTAAGTTTCTCAGGATCCCCATAAGAGTGAAAACATATGGTATCTGTCTTTCTCTGTATGGCTTATTTTTTACTTAGCATCACACTCTCCAGTTCCATCCACGTTGCTACAAAGGGCCATATTTCGTTCTTTCTCATTGCCATGTAGTACTCCATTGTGTATATAAACCACAATTTCTTTATCCATTCATCAGTTGATGGACATTTAGGCTCTTTCCATAATTTGGCTATTGTTGAGAGTGCTGCTATAAACATTGGGGTACAAGTGGCCCTATGCATCAGTACTCCTGTATCCCTTGGATAAATTCCTAGCAGTGCTATTGCTGGGTCATAGGGTAGGTCTATTTTTAATTTTCCGAGGAACCTCCACTTCCAGAGTGGCTGCACCAATTTGCATAAATGAGAATGAATTCTAATATCAATAGGCATCAATGGACTACTGGGCATAACTTTAAGTTCTCTTTCTAATATCTAAAGAAGGGTTAATTTCTTTTCTGAAAAGATGTTCCTGTCTTGTTATAAGCATTTAATCAGAATGTAGGGCAACGTATCCTTTAATCTAGCTTTTGCCCTGTTTTCTGATCTTGCCCTCAATATCTCCTAACAACAACAACACAGACACAAACATGTATACAATAATAATCAGCTTACGGGGACTTCACATACTTTATCTGATGTCATCCCTTTCTGTGGGATGGGCATGATTAAGCACAAATGATGAAACAGGCATAGAGCAGTAAAACACCATGTCTAAGTCCACACACGTATAAGAGACAGAACTGGGATATAAATATTGGGTGTCGTATATTGGGACACCATGAGAAGAATGTGTGGACATTAGACCTCTCCAGGGTTAGGGGGCACTTGCCACCCCTCCATGTAATGTTGATGGCTGTGCCCTCTCTCCCTGAACTTCTGTGCTTTTTTTGGTTTAAAAACTCATAGGGAATGAATAGGATAGTGAGTACAATTGGAGAAAGGATGGAGAGGTAAGGAGGAGGAAGTCTTTCTCACCTCTTGCCTTTCATATGGCACCCTCTTTTTGGGTGCAGGGCTGAGTCTTTGGCTCAAATGTAGTTGAGTACCTTTACTACAATGGGTTTGTGCACGCCTTGTGGATGTGACTTTCCTAACTTACCATGAACACTGGGTAGCATGTTTTGTAGGTGAAGAACTGGAGTGGCTTGGCTCTATTTCACTTGATTGGCTTGTAAAGGGAACCTGTCCTCCTCAGTGTATTCCTGGGAATGCCTTAATCATGGGAGACCACAAGTTTTAGGAAAAGATCCTAAAATCTGGAGTGGTCATTAATCAGTGGGTCAGATTCAAAGATGCTGACTAATAGCGATGAAAATATGTCCCCTTGCCAGGACTCCCTTGTGATAGATGCACTTGTACCCTCGTGATGATGGGTGCTGAATTTACCAGTATGCTTTACAACTTAGATGTATGCGCTACAGGTATTCCTTTGCAGGTAGGAATTATTGCATTATTCTGACATTAAAACGTAAAAAAAAACAAGGTAATGTGATCAGCTACTTTGACCTCAGTACCAGACTGAAGGGCTTCCTTCACCCCAATGACTCTTTAAAAAAAAACGGTCTCCATCTCTGATACTGTGTTACTTCTAGGCAGTGCTGGTAGAGGCATTATCATTCTTCCTGAGGCTGACCTATCCCACTCGAATGTCCTTATCTTAAATCGCACAGCTTTAAATGAAATAATTGGTAAACAGGTTGGCGACTGAGGTGTTATTGAGCCCCTCAGTTCCCAGGGCTATTAATGGGGAGTTAAATGTTGTAACTGGTTAATGCTTAATTGTACTGTGCCTTTGGACACAGAACTGCTTGATTTATTTGTCAACCAAGTGGGAATTTCCTGGGTTTTGTACCAGTATTTCCATCCACACTATTGGTGTGCTCAAATCCTATTTCACGTCATGCTGCTTTTTTTCTTGAGCTGCCTTCTGGATTTCTCTGACTTGGGTGACTTTGGTCGGTAGGTCAGAAAGGCCGTAGCCTCATGTTGGCTGGACCAGTCAGAGCTTCCCTTGGGCCCCCCTCCTGCCCCTTTCTATACAGCCTTATGGTTACAGTTTCCCCTTTGTGAAGTATTTTTAGCTTGAGGACGGTCTGTTGTGTTGATTTTGCTCTGATAAGGGAAGTGAGGGCCCACAGCACAAGGCCGGTGCCTGGAGTCACATCCTGGGGGGACCCTGACCTTCAGAGGCATCTGTGGCACAGGAGCGACAGACATTTATTACCATTATTTACTCTTTCCCCATCAAAATGATTCCTCTTCTTCCTTCGTGGTCAGAGACAAAAAAGAGATTCTTCTGGATGTTTTGTGGACTTCAGGCTGGGAAAAGGCACTCCTTTAAACCTGATTCAGTGTATTCCAGTGTCTGATTTTAGCACTGGCATTTTTCACATTCTTGATTGCCTGCACAACAGTGGCCTGACTGCTCCCGGAGGTGACCATCAGTCTCCACTGCGGTTTTTCCTTTTAGGAAGTAATGTTTCCTTTGAGGATGTTGAGGAAATTCTGTTCCCCACAACATAGATATGGGTGGAGCCGGGCTTGGGTTCACACACCACAGGGACAATGACCCTCTGGTGTTTTGTGAAACCCTCTTTGAGCTGGAAATAGAATTTTCCTTAATTTAAATGAGTTAAATGTTAAATTGGGGAGGGTTGGTGGGTTCACTGACAAAGGAAAGGGTATGAACCACTCTCTTCCATGCTGTGGCTTCCTCTGTAAGGGCCGTGTGTGATTGCAGGGTGGGGAGACTTTAGAAATCTATTTTTAAATAGATTTTTAAAGAGGGTATTAGTGGTGCTTTGGAAAAGCTCATCTAACCCCCTATGTAACAGGGGTCCAAGAGTGACTCAGATGCCCTGTTACTCTTCTTGTCTCCTCTTTGGCAGCACTTTCATTGATTGCCTTGTTTTTCCAGGCAGGGGTGGGGGAGGCAGTGGCAGAGGAAGGGAGCCGGAGAAGAGTGTGGGGATGGCCAAGTGATTTGCCTAATTAACCAGTAAGTGTGGCTGATTTGGGGGCTCTTATTCTTTCATTCCTTCAAACCTTTTAGAACATCTGGCATGTGCAGGGTAGAGTGTTAGTCTTCCTGGAGGCTGGAAGAGCGGATGGCTGCTTGTTGGGAGGATGGAGCAGCCAGATCACCACACGCTGCACGCGAGGCCTCTGAGAGCTAGGTGTCAGGTGAGCGAAGAAGAGCCAGTGTCTCCCCGGGAATGGGCAGTTGCTCAGAGAACACTGATAGGTGTAGCTTACCTGGAGGAAAACTAAAATTAGCCATACTGCGTAGCTCAAGGTTTGGATATTGTGCAGGACTTTGTTTAGAATATGTTTTTAAGTGAATGAATCTGGTGACTTTGTATCAACTAGTGAGACTTGCAAGCCAGAAGACAATTCCTTGTATTTGACTAAACTTTGTTTTCCCATGTGAGATACTACGTGGCCTGGCCGATAGTAATCAGTCCTCCAGTTACTTGAGTCTCTTAGGAGAAGTAAGCCCCTTCTTGTGATGTAACAACCTTGAGCAAGTTCCCTTCTGAGTTTCCCTGACTAGGATGATTTTGGTCAGTGGATTAGAAGGGCAGCAGCCTCGCGTTGGCTGGACCCCTCAAGCTGGTCAGAGCGGTTCTGCAGCCTTCTCCTACCCCTTTCTACGTATCCTTAGGGGTGTAAGTATCCCTTTGGGAACTATTCTTAGCCTGAAGACTGTTCATGGTGTTGATTTTGATCAGATAAGATAAGGAGGGAAGTTAGAGCACACCAGGAAGGGGGCTGAGGAGGGTGTGTGCTGGAGGGGAGGGATCCCAGTCCTTGGCTCTGGTCTAAGAGTGGGGCTGTTGCAGGGCTGGGCTATATTTACTCTCTTTAGTGGAGACCTGTGAAAAACCTAGAGAAAACCCAGTGCTTTTCCTCCTAGACCAGACCCGTGACAGCTTGGTGCTTGTCAGGTAGGAGCCATTAATATGGCACGTGAGGCTTTGATTTGGGGCTTGAGGATTTGGTATGATGGGGACACATGGGGCTTGGGGAGGAGTGAGAGAGGACGTGCATCCAGGAAGGCTAGACAGTATATAACAAGGTTCAGGATGGGAAAACCTAGGTGAATACAGGGCACAACCAGTGGCTCAATTGGGAGGGTTTGGAGTGTGAAGGGGAGAGGTGGGAAGGTGGGAAAGTTGCCAAGAGCACATACGGGCTAAGGCGTTTGGACTTTATTCAGGTAACAGAGGTCACTGAAGACTTCGGTGAAGGGTGTGATGTGATCAAATCTCCATTTTTGGGAGATTCATCTTGTAATGGTGGATGGTGGACAGGAAGGCTTTCTATCAGAGACTATGGTAATGGTCTAAACAGTATTTATGGTAACACGTAAAACAGCTGTGAAGCCAGTCAGATGTTTTGCCAGAGCTATAAGAATCTCAGGTCCTACAGAAAATAATTTCTCAAATAGAAGAGCGATTTAGGGATGACATATCATAAGAATTTTCATTAATGAATTGACAAAGCTTTAAGATTAGTGTGTCTGTGGAGATTGGTTTGTGTGTGTATATTAGTTTGTTATGTTTGATATTGTCTTGAAGTTAAACACATGTACTCTGGAACCAGACTGCCTGGATTTAACAATGATTTTTTTTAATGTTCTTTTTTAAATTTATTTTTTAGAGACAAAGAGAGACAGGGTGTGAGTGGGGCAGGGGCCGAGAGAGGGAGACACAGAATCCGAAGCAGGCTCCAGGCTCTAGGCTCTGAGCTGTCAGCATAGAACCAGATGTGGGGCTCAAACTCACGAACCATGAGATCATGACTTGAGCTGAAGTCAGATGCTTAACTGACTGAGCCACCCAGGTGCCTCCAGACTGCCTGGATTTAAAGCCCAGCCTCAGCATTTATAGCCGTGAGACCTTAGGTAAATTACCTAACCTTTCTGTGCCTCAGTGCTTGCCACCTGGGATGCGCTTCATAAGGGTTAATGTCATTGTCATCATCATCATCATCATCCTTATCATTAGAATCATTCATTTTTGAGAGAGCAAAAGCACATGTGCACTGGGGAGGGGCAGAGAGAGAGGGAGACAGAGGAACTGAAGCCCGCTCAGCGGTGTTGACAGCAGACAGCCCAATAGCACCATTCATTTCTAACACAGAGATTCATTTCTAACATCATTCATTACTTCAGAGATAGGATCTTTTCAGTGTCCTAAGTTTACCTGTTTAAGAATAGCATTTGGCTGAGAGTACAGACCCCTCTGCCACCACTGCATGATTTTAAACTCTAAAGGGCTTATTTTCTTAATAAGAAGACTGGAGGTAGAGTTGCTGTCACTGCCTTGGTGACTTAAGGATGTCAGGGTAACTGAGATTCTTTTGGTCTCATTTCTTCATTGGCTCAAGAAGGCTGCTGCAGCTCCAGCCATGAAGTCTGTCAGACTGAAAAAAGAATGAAGGGTAGAAGACCAAAAGGGTAACTGCCAGTTGAATAAGCTCTCTTTACAATTCTTTTCTAGAAACCCAGCCTAAGGACTTCCATTGATACCTTACTGGCCATCTCTGTCTTCCAGAGATGTGGAAAAGGTAATTTTCTCTGGGCATTTTGCCCCCCTCAAGAATACAGGTGTTCTGTTTCAAAGGAAAAAAAGAGAAGGTTGGGTACTGTATGGGCACTAGCAGTCTTTGCCACAGTGGGAGCCACTGCAGGAAAGCTACCTCAAGGCCTTCAATGAATTTTGCCTATTTCTAAATTACTAATTGGATTGCCTTCTCCCAGATTGACAGCTCCTGGTAGTATAATCATTGACATTTTTAGCGTGTATTCAGCTTTTGCCATTAGCAAATTTGTTCAAGAAAGAAAAGACGATTATAGAAAGATATGGGAACATAAAATGTTTTAAACTCAATTGTCGGTATAGGTGTCGGGGTTGGGGGGGTGTCTTAGTTTATACCTAAAGATACATTCTGTGTATCACATAATAGATACTCCCTGAGGTGAGGTGGTGAGGTGCCCAAGAAGTTCCTTTTTTTTAAAGATTAATACTTCATTCCAATGTATATACCACATTTTGTTTATCTACTCATTGTTGATAGACAGTTGGGTTGCTTCCAACTTTTGGCTATTACAAATAATGCTACTATGGGGTGGCTGGGTGGCTCAGTCGGTTAAGCGTCTGACTCTTGACTTGGGCTCAGGTCATGATCTCACGGTTCCCATGTGGGTTCGAGCCCTGCATTGGGCTCTGCACTGACAGTGCCGAGCCTGCTTGGGATTCTGTCTCCCTCTCTCTCTGCCCCTCCCCCGCTTGCTCTCTCTATCTCTCTCTCAAAATAAATAAAAGTAAACTTAAAAAAACCCCAACTAATGCTACTGTGAATGTGAGCATACAAATATTTCTTTGAGACTGTGCTTTCAATTCTTTTGGGTATATATCTAAAAGTGGAATTACTGGATCATTTAAAAACTATTATTATTATTATTATTATTATTATTATTATTATTATTTTTAAATAGACTCCACACCCAACGTGGGGCTTGAACCCACAACCCCGAGATTGAGAGTCACATGCTCTACTGACTGAGCCAGCCAGGCACTCTGCGTATGATAATTTTTAAACAGTTTTTTGAGGAACAGCCATGCCATTTTCCACAGCAGCTGCATCATTTTACATTCCCATAAGCAATGCACAAAAATTCCAGTTTCTCCATATCCTCGCCAACATGTATTGTTTCCTGGTTTTCGTTTGTTTGTTTTTGTTTGTTTTCTGTTTTTTTTGGATAGTAGCCATCCTAATAGGTGTGAGGTACTTAAGTTTTAAATCAGTACCAAGAGTGCCTCCAGACTGACCTCTTCTGGAATCACTGCTCCTTTGCCCATCCTTGTTCCTCTTTGGGCAAGTTACTTAGCCTGTGAGCCTGTTTCATTTTCTGTACAATGTAAATGTCTCTATGGAAGGGTTGTATGGATGTTGTTGAGATTATGCCCTATGCTGTGTGCCCATTCCAGTATTTTTATTGCCCTGGAAAAGCTAAAAGCATTACCAAAGGTACATGTTTATTAATATTCCCATTGTACCTAGCTGTAGTTTTTTTTCCTACATCCTAACCAAAAACGCAATGTTTCCAAAATAGAGTATTGGTCTTCGAACCAGGAGGCGTGGAATTGAATTCCAGCTTTCCCACTTTTTAGTTGAGGGAACTAGGACAAATATCTGGGTCTTATTTTCTTTATCTGTGAGAAATGGCACGACAGTGGGCACCTCATGGGACTGTTCTTTTACAACTACCTCTCCCTGCCTCCCCTCAACAGCTTACAGGTTTTTCCCCCCAACTTTATCGAAATTGTATCGACATGTAACACATGTGAGTTTAAGGCGTACAATGTGGTAATTTGACACACATATCTACTGCAAAATGATTACCACGATAAGGTTGGCTAACACCTCCCTCCATCCCCTGAGATACTTTTTACATGTGTGGTCATAACATTTAAGATCTACTTTCATAACAACTTTCAACTATATAATACAGCATTGTTTTTAATGTTTATTTAGTTTTGAGAGAGGGAGAGAGAGAGAGAGAGAGAGAGGGAGAGAGAGAATGTGCATGGTAGGGGGGCTGAGAGTGAGGGAGACAGAGGATCTGAGGTGGGTGCTGCGCTGACAACAGAGAGCCCAATGGGGCTTGAACTCACGAACTGTGAGATCATGACCTGAGCCAAAGGTGGATGCTTAACCAACTGAGCCACCCAGGTGCCCCCATAATACAGTATGCTGCACATTAGATCCCCGGAATTTATTCACTGTGTGGCTGGGAATTTGTCCTCTTTGAGCAATGTCTCCCTGTTGCACGTACCCTCTAGCCTAGGAAACACCATTCTACTCTCTGTCCCTGTGAGTTCACCTCTTTTAGATTCCACATGTGAGAATGTAAGGTATTTGTCTTTCTCTGTCTGGCTTATCTCATTTTAGCAGAGGGCCCTCAAGGTCCATCCGTGTTGTCACAAATGGCAGGATTTCCTTCTTTTTTAATGGCTGAATGATATATTCCATTGTATTTATGTACCATGCCTTCTTTATTGTTCATCTGTCGATGGTCACTTTCTGTGCCTTGGCTACTGTAAGTAATGCTTCAGTGAACCTGGAGGGGCAGGTATCTCTTTGAGATAATGTTCCCATTTCCTTGGGATGTAGTCAGTCACAAGTAGGATTCTAAGAGCCTAAATTTTGCTACCACCTTATAACTTCCCAGTCACTATTCACCTGTTGAAGTTCAAGCTTTCCTGCAAGCTGCTCTGACCCTTCTCACTGTGAATCTGATTGTCATGTCAGAGATGTGCTGGCCTCCATCTTCCTCGAAATTTTTTTTTTTTTTTTTTTTTTTTTTTTTTTTTTTTTTGCCAGATCTGACATCCATACTTGACTACTTTATTCTTGACCTTCCTTTTTGGTTCCTGGGACACCACTTCCCTTTGATTTTCCTTTCCCTTTAGATAGTTCTTTCTCAGGGCACCTGGGTGGCTCAGTCTGTTATGCGTCTGACTCTTGGTCTCGGTTCAGGTCATGATCTTGTGAGATCTTGTGAGTCTGAGCCCTGCATCGGGCTCTGTGCTGTCAGTGCAGAGCCTGCTTGGGATTCTCTCTCTCTCCTCTCTCTCCCTGCCTCTCCCCTGCTTATACCTTCTTTCTGTCAAAATATATGAATAAACTTAAAAAAATTTAGATAGTTCTCTCTCAATATCCTATTTCTCTCTTTTGAGTTCTCTTTAGTCTCTCCAGGTGGGGTGTCACCCTTCACATATATTCTGATGACCCTTGAATCTGTATTTCCAGACCTACTTTTCTGAACTCCAGACTCCAGGTTACAGCTCCCTCCTGAGCTCCTTAAAGTCAGCACATCCCAAAGTGAGCTCATTCCCCATTGCTCTACTCAGCCCCAGCAAGGTCCCCCAAACAGCTGGGCCCACCCTGTGGTGCTGGCTAGTGCTGGGTTCCCAGGAGCTCCGGTGCCCCTCCCTCTCTGATGCCACACCCCTCACCCCCTGCTGCCCTTGGCCCAGTCTCCACATTTTCCTGACCTTCACTCTTGCTCTTCCTTCCGTTCCACTTCTGCCCTTCCCTGGTACTTGATGCCTAGCTGTCTTGCAGGGAGATGGCCCGACCTCCCCCAGGGCTGATCTGGTTCACCATTCTGTCTGGACACCCTCCCTGCCATTACTATTCCTCTGCCTGAACTCCCACCCGTTCACCTTATACCAAGACCAGAGATCTGGGTGTCATTCTGGACTCCTCCTCATTCCTCTCCCTTGGGACCCACAGCTGAGTGTCACTAAGACTGAAAGTACTGCTTGGCTCCCAAGTGTTCCCTCCATGACTTCACCACCAGTTTTCTTTTTGGGGCCATGATCATCTCTCCTTGTTGCTGTTGCTTCAGCCTCATGTTTACTTGCTTTGTCCCATTCTGCCCCCCCTTTTTTTTTAAATTAAAAAAAATTTTTAAATGTTCATTTATTTTTGAGAGAGAGAGAGAGCGAGAGCGTGCAAGTTGGGGGGAGGAGTGCAGAGAGAGAGGGAGACACAGAATCTCAAGCAGGGCCAGGCTTGGAGCTGTCAGCACAGAGCTCGAAGTGGGGCTTGAACCCACGGACCTTGAGATCATGACCTGAGCCGAAGTCAGTTGCTCAACCGACTGAGCCACCCAGGCGCCCCTCTCTGTCCCCATCCTTGCCTCTTCCTTGCCATCCTCCACCCTGCTGTTAGATCCTATAATGCTGATGCTCTGAGCTGCTTAAAACTTGCACATCCCCTTGGTGTGGGATCAAGGACCAATTCCTATGAATGGCACACATGAGCCCTCTGTGATCTGTTCTCACCATATTCATCTCCTGCCTCAACCCCCTGCACTTCTGAGCTACAGCAAACCACTCGGGATTGCTTCTCATATTTGTATTCATTTGCACACACTGCCTTCTGCTTGGAAGGCTCTCTCTACCTTGTCTTCCTGGGAAATTCCTACTCATCATTTAAGATTCAGCTCCATTATAGTCCTCTCTGTCATAATGAGAGCAGCTAACATTTGCATGTGCTTCCTGTGTGCCAGTCACTGCTCTAAATGGTCTACATGCACTCGTGGGGTCCTCACAACAACCCTCTTGTGGTACCTGTAGGGTACCATTATGATCATCTTCATTTTACAGTTGGGAAACAGAGGTAGAGTGAGGTTAAATGTCCTGTGGAGGTCACAGAGCTAGCAAATGGGAGGCTGGGACCTGAAGGCAGGCAGTCTCATTTTAGACTTTGGGCTCTTAACCCCTGGAGCAGCCCTGGCTATGTTAGGCAGAGGCGGCCACTCCCTCCTTGTGCTAGCCGGCCCTCGCCTGACCCAAATACATCCCTGTTGTGGCATTTAGTATACTCTCTTCCAGTACACAGTGAGCCCCTTGGGGGTAGCATGCTTAGATCCTGGTGTGGGGACCCTGACTTGCCCATTTAGATACCCTCATTGCCTAGTGGTACATACTCATCAGAATTCTTTTGAAGAATAACTGAGGGAATATACTGAATATTAGTTGAATGCATGATCAGTGAAAACCTTTGTAAGGTGGAAAACAAGGATTGGCCAGTTTGGGGCAAATCTGGCTTCCTGCCTGATTTTGCACTGCCCACAAGCTAAGAGTGGTTTTAATAGATACATATTTGTGATCGATCTGATGAGAGGGAACACTAATTCTAAACCTCAATTAAGTGAAATGTTATCCTTCTCAAAAGAATCCTGTTTTTCTTCGTTTGATCTATGTTATTTTCAATTGCTGTTACTATCTTTTGAATTTTGTCAATAACAAATTTGAGGAAATGTGTGTGTTCTCTTATTATGTAAGTAAGTACCTGCAGAGTATCCTCAGTTGTGCCCCTCAGTTCACAAACCCTAAAATATTTACTCTTCGGCTTTTTCTAGAAGAGTGTGACCCCTGCTCAAAGTGCTATTTAAATAACAGTAACACTGTTATCGTTATATTATGACAGGGGGATTAAAAAATGTAAAATGTTTGGGGCACCTGGGTGGCTTAGTGGGTTAAGCGTCTGACTTCAGTTCAGACCATGATCTCATGGTTAGTGGGTTTGAGCTCTGCATCTGACTCACTGCTGTCAGAGCAGAGTCTGCTTTGGATCCTCTGTCCCCTCCCCGCCCCCCCCCCCCCCTTCCCCTGCTCATGCTGTCTCTCAAAATTAAATAAATAAACTTTAAAAAAATTTTGAAGAAAAAAGTAAAATGTTCTGGGTGAACTTGTCTGATTACGTGGGATAAAGCTTGTGAAGCCTTGGGCAGTAAGGGCTAAACAAATGTTATTTTTCTCTTTTCCATTCCTAGACCTAATTTAGGGTAATATGTAGTTAGTTGGTATGAGGGGAGGTGACTTAAAAAATATGATGCACAGTATCTTGCTTCACTGGGTTATCCTACTCAGTGGTGTCTAGGGCAGAATGTGTAAAATTTAAGTTGGAGACAGAATCTTTTTGACACAGTTAGGGCCCCAAATTCCTGATGACAGTGACCTGGACTGTAGGACATCTAATTATTTATGATGCCTTGGAGAAAGGCAAAACTCAGCAGGAGCCATAAACAATCTTTCTACACATTTTTTTTTTAAAGACTACTTATAGGCTTATGTCTACATATATATTTTTTGCTACTGGTCTTAGATCTTTAAAGTCTTTAAAAATTTATATTCAGAGTGTTTCTCTGTTCATTTTTCATTTTATTAAGAAGAAACTATAAATAAAACTTAACAATGCCATCGTTTTTCATTAGTCCTAATGGCTTTGTGACAGGATGAAAGCTGACGTACAGTAATGTTTGATTTTTTTTCTTCCTCAAATGCTGTCGGGCTAGATCATTTAGAAATATTGCAAAATATTCGGTATTGAAGGAGAAAGCTTTTGACTCCAAATTAAAACAACAACAACAACAAAACAAGACATATGCATTACATCATAGGAAACCTTCCTAACTTTTGGAAGCTCTTCTAAATCACACGTATTCCTTTGTCTTCACATTGTTGTTTCCTTTATTTTCACAATCTCTGCCCCAACCTGCAATGCCAGTGTTTTTATTTCATCATGCTTCAAATTTACCTTGAATTAAAATCTGATTTCTTAGGTTCTTATTCTGGAGCCAATTGTACAGTTATTTTAACAGGAGGATTTTAGGCCTGTATGGATCCAACCACATTGTTTACAAGGAAGAGAGTGAGGAGAGAGATTATGACAGACATTCATGGTCATATGACTAGGTAGTGGCAGAGCAAAGACAGCCCAGATGAGACCCATGTGCTACAATTTTCTAGCTGAATTTTTTTCCCCTTTTGTAAGTTTTCAGGGATGAAATCATCCAGAAACTTGAGTGGGAAGAAATAACCAAAGTCCAAGTTCTTATTTTTAAAATTAAGTTATGATGATTTAAATTATTTCCAATTCTGTAGACATTTAAAATTGAGTCAGTGGTTTTAGAAAAATAATAACAATGTAATGGATTTCACGTCAATGTAGCTATAGATAGATTTTCTCGGGACTTGACATCATTGTTCATAGTGTTAAGTGATGCTGAAGTACTAAGCCCTTGGCATCTAAATTCAAAGCAAGATGAGAGATGTGTGTGAGCTGGTGGGGTCTCAGCCTTGGTCTCCCAGACTCACCAGGTGGGAGGCGCTGGGGCTGTTTTGCAGACGTGGCTCTTCTGTGTGTCATCTTTGCTGCACAGACTCTTGGAGACCTTGTACATTTGTGCAGTGGCTCGTTTTAGAAAATAACCTGTAATTCTGTGCCTGTGTCTTCTGTTTTATTAATGTTTTTTTTTTTTTTCCTTCAGACAGCTGCCTGCATTGGCCTAAGGGCCAAGTGGGAAGAGCTGAGTAACTGTAGAAGGGCTCAGAAGCACACATAGTCATCACTTCAAGTGTTTCCCTTAACATTTAAGGAAACCCATGCTCTTTCCCTTTCCAGAAGGTCTCATGGACACTAACTGAATATTCTCAAAGGCTGGAGTGCAGTATGCAACACGTATACGTACGTGCCTGTCCGCCTGAGAAAGCTGTCATGTTCACCAGTCCTGGCTGCAGTCCCAGGTCAACGCCACTGTGCTCTTCATTGTGTGCAGTGGTCTCTGTTTTGTTTTTTTAACTTTTTATCTTTCTGAAAAATTAATTATGAGAGTTGTGCTTTCTAAGGTTTGCCATTAAGGATAATTCAGTGATTCCATTTGGAGCACAAGACCCGAAATGGGGGCAGATCTCTACAAAACGAGAAGCGTCAAGATAGGTGTTAATACTGTACTTACTGCGTGTTTATGGGTAGTTGCCAAAAGCATACTCATTTTCTGGAACACTGTGTTCTGACTCTAGTTTGTACATCTGTTGTATCTTTCCAGCCAAAAGGAAGTGGAAAGTTGTGAAAATATCAGGCGAGTTTGGGGCCACTTAGATAGTTATTTCAAGTCACAAGTTTCCTTTCACCTGATTAACCTACTCCCTTAATGGTATACAATTGCTCCTGGAAAAAAATTAAAATGTGTATTTATTGAGAACCTCAGTGTGTGTGTTAACTTTGTTACTAAGTGTAAGGAAGAACAGGTGGCAAATGTCAGTACAGACTGGTTGCCCCTGCGAGAGCTGGGGTTAGATGGGTGTGAAGTCTGGGTGATTGGGACTGGGGCTAGTGCCCAGGCAGTTGGGTGGACTGGTATCAAAACTGGTTGATTACACACAGGTAAGAGCTAAAGACCTATATGCGAATGAATGGGGACTTCCCATGGAAAAAGGTGGTCCCAAAGAAAGTCTTGGGTAGGGAGTGGAGTCAGTTGGGCAGAAATCAGGTAAGGTGTGATCAAGCCTGAAGCTGTGACAGGAGGCTGCATTAGTCATGACCCACTCAGTCAAACAGAAGCCTTTTAATGCCACGACTTAGTTATAAAAGTCTTTGGAAGACCGGAAAGCCAAGTAGGGGATGATGAGGTCACACAGAGATTAGCAGTAGCAGGAAATCACTACCACCCCTGAGGCTAGTAGAACAAAGAGAGGGGAGTTATTGTTATCAGAGGCCAAGAGCCAAATCTATATGGAGGCTCCCAGAAGCAGCGACCATAGAGGGAAGGCCTGTCTGGTGGGAGCTAGAACCATGGAGAAGACAAAGCTCCTGCTGGAGATACCATCCAGAGCAGAGAGAGGAAAGGGAAGAAGCACTCTGGCTTCTTCCTCTCTCCCATCCTCCAGTCTTCTCTGGAGCCAGTCGGCAAGTGAACATGGAAAAGATAGTTTGCAGGGGAAGGGCAGGGAGTGGATCAAATTACAAATAGACAAATGACCTCGTGTGGATGAGAGCCTAGGGCAGCGTTGGAGGGAGAGTCACTATTGGCAAGTTTCGAGCTGACAAGAGACCTGAAAGCTTCCATTGGAGCAGCAGAACAAGCCTTCCACAAAGAGTCAGAGAGCCCAGTGTGTCAGACCCATCTGATCTTCCCAGGCTTGTGCCTGAGAGTCTTGTGTGAGGCAACTGTGTGTCTGTCCTCTCTGGCCCAATGCAAGCTCAGCCAGATTTGAGAGAGGTGGGGCCTTTTCAGGAAGCAGGCTTTCTCTTTGTTGGATTCCTAAGGCCACGTGGGGGCTCAGCAGCTGGCCTTTGACCAGGGATCCCTAAAACCTATCTTTTTTAAGTGGCTGAAGGTGTCTGGATGAGTGATGAAGAATCATGTCCATGAGTACTAAAAGAAGGAAAAGTTCTGTGTAAAAAGGTCCTCTCAGGCCTTTGTGTCCCGGATGGCCTCAGAGGCAACACTTTTCTGAGATAGCCATATAAATTCTCAGCCATGAATTTGGGCATCTTCTGGTCTCTGTCCCCCTTCCAGTCACTCTGTGTAGACAATTGCCATTTAATCATTCTCTTCATCATTATCAGCATCTCCAGTGTCTCCATCACAGACATCAAACTTGCTGGAGGTAGGACAGTGTTATCTGCATCGCAGAGAAGGGATGGGTTCAGCTATTTGTAGCAATGGTTTATTATCACTTATTGAACTAAGAATATACACCAGGTGCTGTGCAAAGTGCTTTACGAACAGTTGGTTGGTGGTACTCAGACTTCAGTGTGACTCAGAATCACCAACAGGACTTGTTAAAATGCAGGTAGCTTCCCCTCTTGACGACTTCCCATCTGCTTCTGGTACAGTAGGTCTAGTGTGGTCCCTGAGGATGTGCATTTCTCACTAGTTTCCAGACGGTGCTGATGCTGTTCACCCCAGGATACACTTAGAGAACCACTGCATCAGTGCCGTGGCTCTTCACAAACATATGGGCAGGTCTTGTACTCTCTGTCCTGCAGCCGAGTTCAAGGCTACATGGCTGGGAAGCAGTATAGGGAGGTCATTGTTTGGGTCAGCTGTTGGTGTCCCCACTAAGCCTAATGATGCAGGCCTGGCCCATCATTAGGGCTTTGATGCAGCAAGCCTGGATGGCTGCCACCCTCAGTGAAATTTGTAATTTGGTCTTATAACCCTTATGGATTTCTTTCTTAAATTTTATTCTGTGGTGAAAGTGAATTGGCAGGTTACATTAAAAAAAAATGTGACCTGGTTTGGGTTGGTTAGTGGACTTTTACCTTTTGGTACAAAATGCCCCTGCTACCTGAGGCTGGTGGTTTGTCCGAGGCAGTGAGACCTGGAGGCCCCACGCTGTGGCATTCAGGTGGGATCCTGTGCATGCTCAGCTGTCCTCTGTCTGGGACTTCCCAGGTGCCTGGGGGGACACCTGGACTCACCACCTGCAGTGTGGGGCATTTGCCACCATGCTCAAATGTCTTTCCCTCACCTCAACGGTGTGTGTGGCCTGTTGTCCGCCATTTTGTTTCACAGTAAACCAAGGATCTTTTTAATAAACCCAGTCTCCTGCATTGATGAATATGGCGGTCATCCCATGACTTTCACAGAGTGGTTAGCTCATACATTTCACCAGCAAACTCTACCTAACTTCTCAAGTCACCACTGAACAAAGCAGGCCATGGGAAGGCCTAGGGCTTGAAGGATAAAAAGGGTGAGATAGTGAGCATAACACACCACTTCCTTTCCTACTGGATTTGAATAACATATTAATTATTAATTCAGAGTATCTTTATTGTTCTGTCTGCAAACTGCAAATGTGAATTCCAGCCATGTATTTTTAAACAGCTCTATTATGATCAAACAAATTTGAATATCTCATGCAGTTTATTACAAGTGGGCTTTGCTTAGAAGGAAAAAGCTGTTTTATGTATGGTTTCTGTTTTTTCATTTTGGTAAACTGTATCCAAATTCCAAGTTAGGAGAAATGTGAGCTGTTTACTATTTAATAGTTTCATATATCATACTTGCAGTAGCTTCTGTCATGTTTCCTTTGCGGAAATAGTGAGTTAAGACCCACAGTAGGGAAATCTATGTCCTGGGACCTGGACTAGATTGGAAGAATTGATGAATTTATAGGAATGTGGATAACTAATATGGATAATAAAGACTTAAAAACAGCTTTACTTAGCTCTAAATGCAGTTAATGCTGCCTTCTGGAAAGAAGGGATGTAAAATTACATTTTCTGTAAGAGATGTAGATTTTTTTAGAAATCGATTCCAAAAGTATTCATGTATTAATTGCCCAATCAATATTAAGCAATCTATTAGACAATAACTACTTGCCACCTTTATTTTGAAACACAGTTTTATTCAGATTCTGGTAAATTTGCACCTGCAGTTTTCTAGTTATCTCTAAAATATAGTATTGTGTTTTGTATAATGGGTTTAATACATAGAATTATGTATTAATCTTTCTTGTA
This sequence comes from Prionailurus bengalensis, assembly GCF_016509475.1. NCBI lineage: Eukaryota > Metazoa > Chordata > Mammalia > Carnivora > Felidae > Prionailurus > Prionailurus bengalensis. The sequence continues at coordinate 39,651,446 of NC_057344.1, read as the reverse complement.
GAATTTTTAAGGCGAAGCCAGAGTCTTCTGTAATCCTGCATATCAGTTATTTATTGCTGCATAGCAAACCCTTCCACAAAACATAGTGGCTGAAAACAACCACAGTCATTTATTGAGTCCACAAATAGGCACTTTGGGCAGAGCTTGGCGTGGAAAGCTTGCACATTGTGCACATCAGCTGGGGCAGTCCAAAGGCAGCAGGCAGTTGGGGAATGTGGGGGTGAGGTGGGGAGGGGCTACAGAATCCTCTTCCAAGACAGCCATTAACCTGGCTGGCAAGTTGGTGCTAGCTGTAGACTGGGATCCTGCTTAGCTGGGGCAGAGGGCCTGGGGCCTTGGTTCCTCTTCCTGTAACCATGGTAGAAACACCCAGGCTGGGTTCTAAAAATGATCATCCTGAGAGAGCCAGGTAGAAAGGAGTGGTGTAGTCTTCTGACAGCTTTGGAAGTTTCATGGTATTACTTCTGCTCTGCTCTACTGGTCAGCCCAGGTTGAAGGGGAGGGGATCCTAGGCACTGCCTGTTGGATGGGTGGAGTGCCAAAGAGTTTGATAACATATATTAAAGCTGTCACACCCTGATAGACATTTAACTGTGACTTCTCAATGAAAGATCTTGATCACTTGTTGCTAGGGTGAGGATGCACTGTTCTCATAATTACGTGGCCTGATTGGAATCCATCTTGGCCCATCATGTATGCACTCAACAGTGCTCATCAGGTCTGCACTGTGGTGGACCCAAGTTTTGTTGGAGTAGCGGGGATGCAAGTCGGAATGCAGTACCACTGGAACAATAGGGGATGAGCAATAACATGAGGGTGATAGAGGGCAACAGAACTTTTCTTCTTTTCTATTTTTTCTTTTATCAAGGATGGAAAAATTTGTAGGGTGAAGGGAAGGGAAGGAGCCAATACAGAGTATAGGTGGTATTGTTCCCATGTACCTATGTGACTTAATTTCCCTTCCAGATTTTCTTAAGTGCAGAGATCCTGGCACAGTGCCATATACAATAGACACTTAATAAACATTTGCTATAGAACAAAGGAATTTCACTTGTAGAAAAACATTGTTTATGGGATTATTCACCACCTGGGGTGACCTCTTTCCTTCCCTTTAGGGTGTGGCCCTTTGCCTGACATTTTGTTTCACAATAGGTCATGCAGACTTTTTTTTTTTTTTGAAAGAGAGTGAGAATGTGTGAGTGGGGGAGGGGCAGAAGGAAAAGGAATCTTTTTTTTTCTGTTTAGTTAGAGAGAGAGCGATCACGCACACACGTGTAAGTGGGAGTGGGCAGACAGAGAGAGGGAGAGAGAGAATCTCAAACAGGCTCCATGCCCAGTGCAGAGCCTGACTGGGGACTCAATCTCAGGATCTTGAGATTACCACCTGAGCCTAAATCAAGAGTTGGTTGCTTAACTGACTGAGCTACCCAGGTGCCCCGACCATGGAGATTTAAATAGAAGTCAGTCTCCCACACTGATGGGTGTTGTGGCCATCCCAGTGACCTCCACTAGAACTCATAACTATATCTTCTCCTCACCCCAACCTAAAAGACCTCACTAACAGACTCTACCTATTTTCCCAAATCACCCATTTAAGCAACCCCCCCCCCCCCACTGATGACCCCTGGGTCAAGATTGGACCTAGTCACAGAGTTGTTTTCTCTCAGCATGTCACCTGGTTATATGGTGTATGAACCCACTTCAGAGGGATGTTGTGAGTAAGGTCTCGTGATTGACCACGTTTGTAAAAGCACTTTTTTAAACTGTAAAAATAACTTTAGAGCACTATACAGATATAAGAAACCGACTATTTGTAGTCCTGTAGGCCAGTATGAGTGTTTACATTTTATTAGAAACCTGATTTTTTTCTCTACGGGTCATATAGTATTTGCTTCAGTCACTTTTCCATTTTTTTGACTTATGTAAGAAGTTGGCTGGGAAGTGTCAGTGATTGAAAAATTGCAACGATTTTTTGCTTCATGATCTACAGTTGTAATAGACACAGTAATAACAGTACTGTCTGTAGGCTTTTTCTTTCTAAGGAGTAAAAACCACTGACTACTGTAAATAATGGGAAAGTGGCATTTTGTCTCTGGAATCACATGTCTTCAGAAGCTACATTTTCTCTGACACATGAGAAATGGTTGAGGACATTTTTGGAATTATTCATATTAGTGTGGTAATGATCCAAGGCATACAACATGGAGAGAATAGTACAATTGAATTTATAATTTGTGCTAATTAACAGCTATATGAAAAGAATTTCAGCTTTAATTTCATTTTTTAATAATTTGCACATCTCTAGAGCACTGTACATTTGCTTATTGTTATGACATGCACATATAGAACATTTTTTTAGTAAGGCATCTCTTCCAGAGCAACTACACTCTTTTCTAAACTAAAATTTCTTTCTTTTTTTAAATTAATTTTATTTTTTATTTTTTAAAATTTACATCCAAATTAGCATATAGTGGAACAATGATTTTAGGAGTAGATTCCTTAATGCCCCTTACCCATTTAGCCCCTCTCTCCTCCCACAATCCCTCCAGTAACCCTCAGTTTGTTCTTCATATTTATGAGTCTCTTCTGTTTTGTCCCCTTCCTGTTTTTATATTAATTTTGTTTCCTTTCCCTTATGTTCATCTGTTTTTGTCTCTTAAAGTCCTCATATGAGTGAAGTTATATGATTTTTGTCTTTCTCTGACTAATTTCACTTAGCATAATACCCTCCAGTTGCATCCACGTAGTTGCAAATGGCAAGATTTCATTCTTTTTGATTGCCGAGTAATACTCCATTGTATATATATACCACATCTTCTTTATCCATTCATCCATAGATGGACATTTGGGCTCTTTCCATACTTTGGCTATTGTTGACACTGCTGCTATAAACATGGGGGTGCATGTGTCCCTTCAAAACAGCATACCTGTATCCATTGGATAACTGCCTAGTAGTGCAATTGCTGGGTTGTAGGGTAGTTCTATTTTTAGTTTTTTGAGGAACCTCCATACTGTTTTCCAGAGTGGCTGCAGCAGCTTGCATTCCCACCAACAATGCAAAAGAGATCCTCTTTCTCTGCATCCTCGCCAACATCTGTTGTTGCCTGAGTTGTTAATGTTAGCCATTCTGACAGGTGTCAGGTGGTATCTCATTGTGGTTTTGATTTGTATTTCCCTGATGATGAGTGATGTTGAGCATTTTTTCATGTGTTGGTTGGCCATCTGGATGTCTTTTTTGGAGAAGTGTCTATTCATGTCTTTTGCCCATTTCATCAATGTATTCTTTGTTTTTTGGGTGTTGAGTTTGATAAGGTCTTTATAGATATTGGATACTAACCCTTTATCTGATATGTCATTTGCAAATATCTTCTCCCATTCTGTCGGTTGCCTTTTAGTTTTGCTGATTGTTTCCTTTGCTGTGCACACTTTTTATTTTGATGAGGTCCCAGTAGTTCATTTTTGCTTTTGTTTCCCTTGCCTCCAGAGAGACACGTGTTGAGTAAGAAGTTGCTGCTGGCAAGATCAGAGAGGTTTTTCCCTGCTTTCTCCTTGAGGATTTTGATGGCTTCCTGTCTTACATTGAGGTCTTTCATCCCTTTTGAGTTTATTTTTGTGTATGGTGTAAGAAAGTGGTCCAGGTTCATTCTTCTGCATGTCGCTGTCCAGTTTTCCCAGCACCACTTGCTGAAGAGACTGTCTTTATTCCATTGGTATTCTTTCCTGCTTTGTCAAAGATTAGGGGTCTTTTCTGGTTCCATACAAATTTTAGAATGATTTGTTCTGCTCTTGAAGAATGCTGGTGTTACTTTGATATGGATTGCATTGAATATGTAGATTGCTTTGGATAGTATCGACATTTTAACAATATTTGTTCTTCCTATCCAGGAAAAATGGAATCTTTTTCCATTTTTTTGTGGCTTCTTCAATTTCTTTCATAAGCTTTCTATAGTTTTCAGTATACAGATTTTTCACCTCTTTGTTAGATTTATTCCTAGGTATTTTATGGGTTTTTGTGCAACTGTAAATGGGATCGATTCCTTGATTTCTCTTTCTGTTGCTTCATTGTTGGTGTATAGGAATGCAACCGATTGTTGTGCATTGATTTTATATCCTGAAACTTTGCTGAATTCATGAATCAGTTCTGGCAGTTTTTTGGTGGAATCTTTAGGGTTTTCCATATAGAGTATCATGTCATCTGTGAAGAGTGAAAGTTTGACCTCCTCCTGGCTGACTTGGATGCCTTTTATTTCTTTGTGTTGTCTGATTGCAGAGGCTAAGACTTCCAATACTATGTTGAATAACAGTGGCGAGAGTGTAAATTAAAATTTCTATCTCTCTGTCCCAAAAATAAATAAACGTTGAAAAAAAAAATTTTAAAATTTCTAATGAGGACAGAGGATGAGACACGAGTATGTTTATCTGCTAAGTTTTTCTGCTCAGTAGAGGAAACGTGTGGGTTTTAATGGATGCGTAAATGTTTTGCTGAGGAATTTGTTGTTTAGGATGCCAACTGCAGAAAAACTCATTGGTGGTTTTGAGGCCTCGGTGATGTCTACTTCATTCTGGTAGAGCAAAAGTCACAAATACTGCACTGTGCAAATTTTTGTAGTTCTTAATGAAAACAGAGGACCGGATACCACGAATATATCCAAACTGCAGTAATAAACACTATTTAAATAATAGAGATGGCATTTGAAAAAACGTATCTTTGGTATTTGCATTTCTTAGGGCGTGTGCTTCTGTGTTGTATTTGATTTTGTCTCCAACAGAAATTTCTGTGCCACCTGTGAGAGGTAGACACATGTGACAAACTTGGACATGGAGTCGGAGAAGACGGAGAGGGCAGCGGCCATGGGCCCTGTCTCTAATCCTGCAGCCACGATGCCTGCAGTCCTATTATTCCCCCAGGGAGGCTGCTAGTTTGATGCTGAGTCTCTCTGGGGTTGCTGCTTTCCCCAGTGCACTTGCTCTGGCCAGATTCCTCCTTTTGTCCTGCCTGGTGGTGAGGGAGAGGCGGTGAGAAACTCATCTGTGGAGGTGCTTGACTTTTATGTTGCCAGTATTTCCACATTTAGGACATTCCAGAGAGCACGTTTGTTTTGGTTTTCGCTGTCATTTCCATTTTGGGGACTCCCGTTCTGTGTGTAGTGTCGGTGGGAGGCAGGCATTGGCTCTGGCTGGGCATAGGCACGCCTCCTAGAACAGCCAACTGGACACTCCTGCCTGGGACTTTGAATCCCAGGAGAGGAGTGCTGAGAGGAAAGACGATAGATCTGTCTGTGGCAGACACCCCATGCTCCCATGGGCTGCCTCTACCCTCCCGAGTGCCCCACCTGTGGGTAAAGTGAGACTGAGCTTTTTCTGGTTTTCTAATTCTGTCCTGAGCTGGCAAGTGTTCATCTCATCCCTGCTATCAGGAGGCTTGGCTGGCCTGGAGACCCCCCAAGTTTCCTCTGTGTTGCCATTTGTTTCACACTCTCTTTTTGGCCCTCTGTCTCCTCCCTCTGGAGGGAGTATGAGGCAGAGCACTGATGTTCCCCAGTCTCCATTAGCCAAGGCTGGTTTGCCAGAAGAAAGGAGCAAGTCCGCTTGCCTTTGCTGTGTGTGGCTAAAGGTAGTCATCACGGTACTTTCTACCTCTGTGGGCCATCACATGGTTCACTGAAGCGAGTATGTACCTCATTATTTTGATGACTGAGTGTAGGTAGATGCTATTATCCAAGCTGTGCAGGTGATCTGACAGCCCCAGTGAAGTTAAGCCATTTGCCCAAGGCATTGCCCGTGGTGGCTGCAGTCCTGTTGTTTCCCCAGGGAGGCTGCTAGTTTGAGGCTGAGTCTCTCTGGGGTTGCTGCCTTCCCCAGTGCACTTGCGCTGGCCAGATGCCTCTGTCATAAGGCCGTATGGCCGGCCGTTAACTAGCAGATCTAGAACTGTAGCCCAGGCCTCCTACTCCCCAGCCTCCTATTCCTATACGTTCTGATACATAGCCTGGTAATGAAACTTCCTCCCTTGAAATGCCACGCCTACCAGATCCAGAAAATCTCAGCATATGAGCAAGAACAGTTCCTGGCTGGTGTCAGGGGCCACAAACAGTCCTGCTTGGAGTTCCTCTGGACGTGTGGCTCATGCTTGGTCTCGTAACCCGGAAAGATCAAGGGCTACTAGGCTGAACACCCACCGTCTGTCTTCTCTATTTGAGACCATTGCAGGCCCTCCACGCTGCAATGGGGATGGTCAAGGAGTGGCCAGTACGTGTGGGGGCGGGCGGGAGGGAAGGTCCTTCCATCAGCAGCTTGCTCACGTGACAGCAAGACTGGGTAGGTTACTTTGAAACTGCTCTTTTTACAGAGCCACAGTACACTAATTTAACTAGTTAATACTAATTAGGCTCATCCCCAAATAGCTTTTTATTTTCCATTTTTTCTCAAGTGTGTGTGCTTATTGCTGAGAGATTAGAAAGCACAAATAAAAAGAAGTAAAGGAAAAATTAAAAATACAAACAAATAGAAGAAATAAAGGAAAAAACCCTCTGATTTTCTTGCCACCCAGAAATAACCATCTTAATATACATTTTTCCAAACCTTCTTCCTGTTAAATTTTTATTACCACGTATTAGGTACTCCGCTGTTAGCATTTTCACATACCTGATCTCAAATCTTCCCAACATGCAGCTTTTTAACAGTGACTATAAGCATCCATGTTGTAGATGCATAGTTATTTGGTGAATGCATACTGAGCACCTCCTCCTAAGTGTGTTCATGGTGCAGCAAGGCAGCTTGTGGAAAATGCGTGAGTGCTTGCTACAGTACAAAGTGTGGAAGCAAGCATAGATTCAGATTTTGTGGGGCCTGATGCTTAGGCCATTTGGGTTTCTTTTAAGAAAAAGAATATAGGGGGCACCTGCGTGGCTCAGGGTTAAGCTGGGCTTAACCTGACCTGGGCTCAGGTCATGATCTTGCGGTTTGTAAGTTCAAGCCCAGGGTCAGGCTCTGCACTGACAGCATGGAGCCTCCTTGGGATTCTTTCCCTTCGTCTCTCTCTGCCCCTTCCCCGCTCAAGCTCGCCTCTCTCTCTCTCTCTCTCTCTCTCAAAATAAATAAACTTAAAAACAAAGAATATAAATTTTGAATACAGGATTAGATACAAAAGTGAATATTTACTTAGAACGAGAAAATAATAAGTCACTGAAGTTTTGGAGATTCAGGACCCTTTTTTCCTTCTGAGCTCTCTTTTGGCACTTGATCAAAAAAGCGTACCTAAAAAGCCTTCCTCATTGGAAGCCAGGAACCTGGCTCTTCCTGTGCCCAGCACACTCTACCTGCCAGGGGCCTGCTGCTTAAGGTTCATTGGCTTCCCAGGCCAAGTGGGAGACCCTGGATCTGGGGGAAGTTTGGAGAGGGGAGGACTCATGTTTTCTGAGTTGCAATCCCAGGTAGGCCCGCAGTCATCTCAGCAAGAGTGAAATAATTCCTGTCCCACTCCAGGAGAATATAAATATTTGCTGGTAGTCTCATAATTTTATAGTTTCATGTTTTGTCTTTTTTAGATCTACAGTTTAATTTGGTGAATGTTTTGGAGTAGGGATCTAATAATTTTTTTTTCTCAAATTTTAACCAGTGGCTTCAATACCATTTGTTAACTAATCCACCTTGTCTCCTTGATTTGAGATGCCAGTTTTATGATGTTATTATTTATACTTGGATCCATGTCTGGATTTTCTGTTCTGTTGCACTGATAGGCTTATTTATTGCTGGGCCATTACTCACTTAATCATTGGGCTTTAGTATATATTTTTATATTTGAGAGAATGAGGTCTTGCCCTGTTCCCTCAATAGCTTTTCTTTTTAAAAAATTTCTTATCTCTTCTTATGTAGTTATTATTCTAGGTGATGGTTAGAACCCTTTTGCCAAGCTCAAGAAAAAAATTTTGTTGGGATTTGATTTTATTAGTACACATTTTAGATTAATTTCTAAAGACTTAAAATCTATATAATATAACGGGGCACCTGGGTGGCTCAGTTGGTTAAGTGTCCGACTCTTCATTTTGGCTCAGGTCAATATCTCTCGGTTCATGAGATCAAGTCCTGAGTTGGGCTCTATGCTGACGGTACAGATTCTCTCTCTCCCTCTCTCTCTGCCCCTCTCTCACATGTGCATGCTCACTATCTCTCTCTCAAAAGAAATAAATAAACATTAAAAAGATTAATTTAATAATTAATATTAAATTGTGTTTTCCAGAAATGTGGTATATCTCTTTATTCCATTTTCCTTTTATGTTATTGGTCCCACCCTTTTTTTTTGTCTTCTTGGCAAACTTTTAATGTTCAGGTCTAGGTAGTCAATTTTTGTTGTGAAAGGGATCTTATATCCCTCTCCCACAAATTTTCTAACTGGCTGTTGTTAGTATGCAGAAAGGCTTTTTAAAAAGGAATGTGACACCTTACCAAACTCTTTGGAATTCTAATAATTTTTGTATTGTAAAAAATTTTTATCTTGTTTCCATTTTTTGAAAACCGTTTTTAGAGTGGTTTCTGATGACTCAAATGCTATAATGACTAGCCTCTGGGCCTTGGGAGGTATCCAGGGCATGGTGACCTAATCAGGCAGGATTACTGATTATAATAATTGTGATTGAGCAAAGTAGGATAAAGGTTAAGACCCACAGAACTTGTAGAATTTATTATAAATCATCGAAAGCCTGACAATGTGTAAATCATGTAGCACAGATTTGGCTACAGCACAGATCAAATCACATATCCTGATCCAACATTTAACTTGATGATGGCCCTGTGATAGTACACAGCTCCTTCTCTGTTACCCTGTCTGTCCTGTCTGATGATGGTAAATCAGTTCTCCCGAGGCTGTTCAAAGGGATGCTGTGTTCAGGGTGAACCCGTTCTACCTGCTCTTCACTGTATAAAGGACACCTTACTAAACTACCGGTAGATAAACACAGCTAATAGGGATTTCCTAAATGTTTTTATGTTTGCTGATGGTGATCTGCTGTTGGATTCTGGGGGCCCCTGGCTGCAGCACCCTGTTTCCGAATGCAGAATGGGACTGTGTGATCCCTTATCTCTGCCCACTGGAAAGTCTGCTTAAGACCAGACCTCAAACGTGAGCAGACAGGTTCCTCCCAGAATCAGCAGCCTCTCTCAGGCTATGGTGTGGCTCAGAGGGTGAATAACCTGAGACCTGTATCTGGGACTTACTTGTGGTCTAGGCTGATTTTGCTTGAACATTGTTCCACATTGAAGCAACATAACTTGTGGGCTTATACTCTAAAGTGAGTTAGTGTTTTACCCTGGGAGAACCAGAGGGGAAAGACCACAAGTTCCAGGGGTGTGGCCATGACAGAGTTCTCTTTGTGATCTTCTGTGTGTAGGTGTGTGGCAGAGGGGAGCGCCCCAGTGGGACTGAATTTAGGGAACCTTCTGTTGGGGGGAGTGCTGGGAATTATTTTATTTCTAATTAAGAAGAGCCCCTAGGAAGGGAAATAAGTTATCTTGCCAACTCATTAGCAGACATTCTGCTTAGACCTTTGTAGCACGTCGCCTGGTGCTGGAAGCAGAGAGAGGAGGGACAGCCCCACCATTGACATTTGTTGGGCCTGAGGCAGGAGTATAAATGAAGGCTCATGTACCATGAGTTCAATACTTTTTTTTGGTAATGTTTATTTTTGAGAGAGATAGAGCACGTGTGAAAGCAGGGGAGGAGCAGAGAGAAAGGGGGACACAGAATCCAAAGCGGGCTCCAGGCTCTGAGCTGTCAGCACAGAGCCTGACGTGGGGCTCAAACTCACAAATTGCAAGATCATGACCTGAGCCAAAGTTGAGGCCTAACCGACTGAGCCACCCAGGTGCCCCAGCATGTACCATGAGTTTAAACTAATGTTTCAAAGTTTTAAGTCAACCTATCTTTAAAACAGGTTCTGTCCTCCTCTCTTGATAAATATACCTTCATAACAACCTGGACAGCCAGATTCAAATGTGGAATTCTTATACTCCTCAAGTTTCTTGTGCAAAATCTCCATGGGGTACATGTAGACACCCCTGGTCTCAGCCCTCTGGTCTGTCTACACCTCCTGCAAACAGCCTCCCTTGTGCAGGCTGTGTAGTGGTGTTCCCTTGAGAGAATGGACCCAGGCAGGTGCAGAAGCAGGTCCCAGGACCTGTGATGACATGGAAACTGGGTAGGTGCATCCTAGGGGCTCTGTGAACTCCTTGCCCCATGGAAGTGGCAGGACTGGAAGAGGAGGTGTGAGGTTCTCTAAGCATGGTGCTCAGGGTATGGGCCCAGCCTAAGATTCACAGGGTGAGGGTAGATGTGGGAAGAGTGGATGGAGCAGCAGGTGGGAGCATGGAACCTCAGGGTCGGTGGGGTCCTTTAACGGGTGAAGTCAGGTACCCTAAGCACGAGGGCCCTCGGATGTGCCAAACTGTGATCTTAGAAATACTCTTTTATTACTTCTGGTTTGTGGACAGTACGTGATGAGATTCACTACTCATCTGATATAGACGCAGTGGACATGTCCTACCCATGTCTTAGACCCTTCTCCTTCCCCATCCCTCAACCCCCAGCTCCTCCTTACAGGAGCTGTGGCTTTGGTGCCATTTTGATTAGCAGAGGATTTGAGCCCCTGCATCTGTTGGTGGTAACAACGGTCCACTGTTACGGAAGGAGCCAGTAGTGGGGCTGGGAAGGAACAGGGGTCAAGGCCTCTCTCTCGCTGCTGTCTCCCCTTACTCTGTTCTTACCCATGTGCTCTTCTGGTCTTCATGCTTTGCCTCAGCCACCCACACTCATCCAATACCTGCCTCTCCACTTTGTTTCCATTCTCCTTTTCTGTTCCATTTTTTGCCTGAGAATTTTCTTCTTCCTGATGCTTGGTGGCAGTGGGTTGGCCAAGGTCATGAGGACTTGATGGGGAGGTGGGAGATACTTCCCTTGCATCCCAGCAAGCTGTGATGTTATTATAGTAGTACCATATTCAGGTCTGTTACAAATTAATAGGCATTTGTGGGTTGACATGGAAACCTAACAGTCTCTAATAACATTATTTCTGTGGAGAAATACATTCCCGGCTTCAAATAGCTGATTTATAAGTGAACTTTCAGAACAAAACTTGCTTGTCATTGTGGCTGTTAGTTTTAGAATTTTGGATATTAAAAGTGCTCTGTGTACATCAGTAAATGAATTCAATCACACATAACCTGATGTGTGGGGCCCCTTGAAGCTCTGAAGGTCTGTGATTTTAGTCCATCTCCCTCATTTTTACAGGTGAGGAAACTGTGATCAGAGAATGTGAAGTGATTTGTATAAAGCTGAACACAAAGCCTTGTCTGGAACCAGGACTCTGATCCCCCCTTGCTGCCCTCTGTTATTACTGTCAGGACGTTTAAGTGTCATTTTGGTTAGCAGAGGATTTGAGCACCTGCATCTGTTTGGGGACAGACTGCTTATGAGGTGTGAGGGGGAGCACGACAGTCTGGGACCGTGGTGGATGCTGCTGGACTCCACCTGTGCACCCAGGAGTCTTTGAAAAAGATGGAGGGGGTCTCAGCATTGTGGGTACTTGTTAGATTTCATGCATGTGACCAGTTTAAAAGGAGAACATATTTGAAGAGAAACAGCAAGAATCACAGCTTTTCAGAGTTTAAAGGCGGCTACCAGGGTCACTTGATCAACATTCTCAAACAGTGTCTCTCTCTGTCCATTCGTCTCTCCCTCCCTTCTTTCCTTCCTTCTTTCCTTCCTTCCTTCCTTCCTTCCTTCCTTCCTTCCTTCCTTCCTTCCTCTCCCTTCCTTCCTTCCTCTCCCTTCCTTCCTTCCTCTTCCTTCCTTCCTTCCTTCCTTCCTTCCTTCCTTCCTTCCTTCCTTCCTCCCTTCTTCCCTTCCTTCCTTCCTTCCTCCCTCCCTCCCTCCCTCCCTCCCTCCCTCCCTCCCTCCCTTCCTTCCTTTCCTTCCTTCCTTCCTTCCTTCCTTCCTTCCTTCCTTCCTTCCTTCCTCTTCCTTCCTTCCTTCCTTCCTTCCTTCCTTCCTTCCTTCCTCTCCCTTCCTTCCTCTCCCTCCCTTCCTTTCCCTCCCTTCCTTTCCCTCCCTTCCTTCCTTTCCCCCCTCCCTCCCTCCCTTCCTTCCTTCCTCTTCCTTCCTTCATTCCCCTTCCTTCCTTCCTTCCTTCCTTCCTTCCTTCCTTCCTTCTCCTTCCTTCCCCTTCCTTCCTTCCTTCCTTCCTTCCTTCCTTCCTTCCTTCCTTCCAGAGAGCGCAAGCACACACACACATAAGCTGGGAGGAGGGGCAGAGGGAGAGAGAGAATCTCAAGCAGGCTCCACGCTCAGCACAGAGTCTGACTTGCAGCTTCATCCCATAGCCCTGAGGATCATTGACCTGAGCCAAAAGCAAGAGTCAGACACTCAACTGACTGAGCCACCCAGGCGCCCCATCCATACTTTAAAATGAGACTGATCTGCAAGTAGAGTTAAATTGTTGGAATTTTTTATGGCTTTGTTGCAGTCTTGAATTTCTTTATCTTCAAGGATTCTAGTACAGAGAATAGCTACTACTATTTTACAGAACTTTGAAATTTGTTTTCTATAGTATCAATTGCACAACTGATTTCCTCACCTATAAAATAGGGGTCATGATCTATCAGGATGACATGGTGAGAAATAGGGAAATCACCTGGCATGGCACCTGCCTGGAGTCACTCGTTGCTCATTGATGGTGTGCTTTCTGTTCTTATTGTCATGGTTGTCACTGTAACCAGGAATTCCCTGTCCCTGCTGTCACTCTTCCTGTCCACTTCCTAACAGGTTTCTTTGTGCTTTCTGGCACCTCCTCTTTCGTTTGAAGATATTTCCTATTCAGCAAAACCTACTTCATATTCTGAAGAGCTCTCCTTCATGGGTCAAGAGGTACAGAATTTCTTTCTTTATGTGTTTAAGATTTTTGATTTGTTACATTCCATACATTTGATTCCTCTCTGCTGCCTCAGAGTCCTTTCAGTTATGTCTTTTCTCTTGACCTTTCTCTGTGCACCGTTTATCTTGGACCTTCTTTTCTTAATAAGCTGGGGACATAGGGATATTCCTGAAGCCTATCTACCTTTTCTGTTGGGTGCCTGATTTACATTTATGTCAAACACCATCAGTAACTGCTCAACTATGAGGACAAAATGTGACAAAACTTTTTCAAGTTGAGCTACCCTTTTTTGTGGCTTCTCCTGGAATTGTTTTTATATTTTGTCCGTGGTTATTTGAAGAACTCCCAGTCTGGAGTTTCCCTCTCCCTCTCCTGACCTTTGTCTGTTTGCTCCGTTTCAGTATTTCATACTAATTCCCACCATCCAGTCTGAGGTGGTGTGTGTGCCACAGAGCAAATATACAGAGACCTCTTTATACTTCCCGCCAGCCCTTTGCCTGTGTCGGGTGTTAATATTTAAGTCCCTGAGGAAATGACTTGTGTTGATAATGTGGCTGAGTAGCATTTAGTAGGATTTCATGTTTTTGGGGCCATTTGGAAATTCCAGTTGTCTGTGACTTTTAACCTTATCTAAAAGGGATCCTATAGCCCTGCGGAATTTCTGCACCTTTCCCTAGTCCACATACTCACTCTTCAAAATGAATTTTCCACACCTTTTCTTTTCTCCTCAAACCTCCAGCATCTCCTCACCCTTCCTTAAAATTGGCTGGTGACCTTGCTTCTTGTTTCACTGATAAAGTAAAAACACTTTGAAAAAAGAAAAGACACTGAAGTCAATATATCCTTTCCCTGCTGAAACTACACACCCACCACATCTGTGCTTCTAGACTCTGATTTCCTTCCTGCTAAAGTACCCCATACTGTCATGTGCATGTCTGTCCAAGGCCTGCCTTTCTTCCCGCACCGGATTCTGGGCCCTCCCACTTACTCAAGGACCTTGCGCTAAAGTTGATCTCATTCCCCACATCCTTAATTCTCCCTCCCCCCTAGATTAGCCCCATCAGCACATGGAAGTATCTTCCAACTTAAAAAAATGTACTCTTGAATCTGCTTATAGTTTTTAATTCTATCCATTGGGTTCTTTTTTATGGTTTCTGTTTCTCTGCTGGGAACACCCCACTTTCTACTGATTGTAAGATAATTTGCCTCATGGAACATACCCATAATAGCCATCATAAAACCTTTACTTGATAAATCTAACATTTGGGTGATTTTGGGGTCAGCATCTGTTGATTGTCTTTTTCCTAGGGAATTGGTCACATTTCCTTAGTTCCTTGTACATTGAGTCATTTTGCATTGTCCTGAACACTGTGTAAACTCTGGGTCCTTTGGTAATCCTGGAGAAGTTTATTTATTTTCTGGAGTAGGCAGTCAACATGACTAGGTTTAGGCCATTAGTTCTACCCCACTCTGTCTGAGTTGTGGTTCCCATGTAGTTCCATCCTCCAAAGCCTCTGCTTTCTGTGTTGGGTCTGTCCTGCAAGTGTGCAACTCAGGGGTAACCCTGAGATTTGAGTGGGCTCACACACAGAATTGGGGGATCCCTTTCTCTAGCTGTCTCCTCTCTGTGGTATCACTAACACTTTTTGGCTCATGGGAACCAGACAAGCAGGGTTTCTTTCTGAGGTTTGTGTGACTGTGGACCTGTGTGACTGGGGCCCATCCTCCGGGCAAGGCCTCAAGAGAAAAGAATGAGAAAGATAGACTGAGCGAGAGGTTTGGGGAAGAAGATGGGGAAAGGTGAGGTTGGGGAGGGAAAGGAAAACTTTTCCAACTTTTCAAGATATATATATTTTAATGTTTATTTATTTATATATTCTGAGAGAGACAGAACACAAGCAGGGGAGGGGCAGAGAGAGAGGAAGAGAAAATCTCAAGCAGGCTCTGCACTATCAGTACAGAGCCCAGTGTGGGGCTTGAACTTACAAACCACAAGATCATTACCTGAGCTGAAATGAAGAGTTAGAGGCTTAACCGACAGAGACACCCAGGCGCCCCGCTTTTCCAACTTTGCCTCCTTTCTGAAATCTGCTTGCTTTTTTTTTTCCAAAAATTTTATTTTCTTGTGGTAAGATACACATAAAATTTACCATCTTGACCATTTTAAGTATACGGTTCAGTGTATTAAATACATTCATAATATTGTGCCGCCATCACCACCATCCATCTCTGGAGCTCTTTATTCTTATAAAACTGGAGCTCTGTATCCATTAGACAATGACTCTCCCCCCTTTCTTCCCTCCGGTTCCTTGAAATCACTATTCTAATTTCCGCCTCTATGATTTTGACCACTCTGGTATGTCATATAAGTGGAATCATACAGTATCTTTTTTGTGACTGACTTATTTCACTTACCAGAAAGAAGGTCTTCAAGTTTCATCCATGTTGTAGCATGTGTCAGAATTTCCTCCTTTTTGAGCTTGAATAATATTTCATTGTATGTAATGCTTTGTTTTACTTTTTTCATCCATCCATCGACAGATGCTTGGGTTGCTTCCACATTTTAGCTATTGTGAATAAGGCTGCTGTGAACATGGGTGTACCAATATCTCGTTGACACCCTGATTGCAATTCTTTTGGGTATATACCTAGCAGTAGAATTGCTGTGTCATATGGTAGTTCTATTTTTGATTTTTGAGGAGCTGACATACTGTTTTTCACAGCAGCCGTACCATTTTACATTCCCACTAACTGTGCCCAAGAGTTCCAGTTTCTCCATATCCTCACCAACACTTGTTAGTTTCTGTTTTGTTTTTGTGTTTTTACCAGTAGCCATCCTAATGGATGTGAGGTGGTATCTCATTGTAGTTTTGGTTTGCATTTCCCTAATGATCAGTGATATTAATCTTTTCATGAGGTTATAAGCCATTTGTGTGTCTCCTTTGGAGAAATTATCTATTCAACTCCTTTGTCTGTTTTTTAATTGGCATGGCTTTTTTTGTTGCTGAATTTTAGAAGTTTACTACACATTCTGGATATTAATTCTTTATCAGATATATGATTTGAAAATATTTTCTTCTATTGTGTGGGTTGCCTTTTAACTCTGTTGATATTGTCATTTGATGCACAAAATTTTAGAATTTTCATGAGGTCCAATTTGACTATTTTTTCTTTTGTTGATTGTGCCTTTGGTATCATATTCAATAAATAATTGCTAAATCTGATGTTATGAAGCTCTTGCTTTATGTTTTATTCTAAGGGTTTTATAGTTTTAGGTCTTACATTTATGTCTTTGTTCCATTTTCTGAATTAATTTTTATATAAGGTGATAGGTAAGGGTCCAACTTGTTTCTTTTGTATGTGGATATCCAGTTTCCCCCCACAATTTGTTGATAAGACTGTCCTTTCCCCATTGAATGACTTTGGCACCCTTGTCAAGAATCATTTAACCATATATAGAGGATTTATTTCAGGTATCTTTATTCTGTTCCCTTGGTCTATATGTCTGTCTTTATGTCAGTATGTTTTAATTAATAAAGCCACAGTCTGACTGCTTTTGTTTCCTTTTCATAGTTCCAGGTAGCTCCTTTTTGTGTTTGCCTAGAGTTTCTAGTTGTGATCAGAGGGAGGATGACTGTCGTGGGTGTTCATCACCATGACAGTTCCATGATTTTAAATGCCGTATTGGCAACATCCAAGTAAGCCTCCTGCATGCACATCTTCTCTGAGCTCTACTTCTTCTGGATGTGAAACAGGCATCTAAACTTAATGAGTCTAAGGCTGAATCCTCAATCTCCCTCCCTACCTCTTTCTCCATAGCCTTCTCCACCCCAACAAGGGACCATTATCCTTCAGTTGCTCAGGCCAGATACCTGGGGCTGTTCATGGCTCCTCTCCATTGCTCATACACCACATGCAAACCCTTAGTTAATCTTGACAGCATTTTTCAAATTATATCTAGAATCATACAACTTCTTACCATTTCCGTATTATCATCTCTTACCTACATAACTGTAAGAGCCTCATAATTGCTCTCCTTGCTTCCCTACTTTGGCCCCCGTCTTTTCTTCACCCTGTAGTAAGTCAGAGTATGTTAGGCTTTGTTCAACCCTCTCACCCCTATAGATGACTATTTATCTCACTGTGTATAAAAGCTAAAGTTCTCAGTGACTTTTCAGGTCTAGGTAACTTTTAACCATCCTCCATTCCTGCTTTTTCCTATTGCTCTCCTTACTCATCGGGCTTCAGTCACATAGCTCCTAGCTGTTCTTCAACCCCTTATTGTACTCCTACCTCAGTGCCTTTGTACTTGCTATCCCTCACCTGGAATCTTCCTCCCCTGATATCTGCAGGGCTCTCTCTCTTTCCCTCACCTTCTAATCTCTGTTCAAATATCACTTCCTCAGAGAGTCTTCACCCATGACTCTCTGTCCCCTCTTACCCTGCATTAGCCATAGCTCTCATCAAAGCTGACATGTTATCTGTTTGTGTCTCTTCTCATCAGCATAAGCTCTTTGATGACAAGTTCTTTGTAATTTATTTTTTCAGTATTGTATCTTAGGTGCCTAGAGCAGTGCTTAGCACATGATAGGCAGTCAGCAAATATTTGTCGAATGAAACAAATGAAAAGATACACAATATAATTGAAGTACTTTTTCATAAAAAGGAATTTGGTAGAGTTACTCTCCAATATTTTTCAAAAACATTGTATGAAAAGAAGGTTGCAGAATTGTTATGGTAGTCAGTGTTCTAAGATATTGGCATCCATGAGCCCACATTTGGCGTACAGAACATTAGTGCCCTGGTAGAAGCAGATGAATAATTTCTAACTCTTACATACTTGGGTTGGGTTCTTGGTCCCCACGGGGCTATTTTTTTTTAAGGATAACTACGGGAATCAAAGATGGAAATATTGAGCTTTCACTCTTGTATCACATATTGCATCTTTTAAAAAAAAGTTTATATATTTTGAGAGAGACAGAGAGAGCGTGTGAGTGGGGAAGGGGCAGAGAGAGAGAGAGTGAGAGAGAATCCCAAGCAGGCTCTGCACTGACAGCACAAAGCCTGACTTGGGGCTCAATCTCATGAACCGTGAAATCATGACCTGAACTGAAATCAAGAGTAGGATGCTCAACTGACCGAGCTACCCAGGCGCCCCTCAAAGTGCATCTTAAAGGCTGACAGGAGTGGGACATAGCAGTGTGGAAATGAGCATGGACAACATTGTACATAGCCACTTTGGATGCATTATCTCTACTGTCTTGTTCTGCCACCACAAGGTCCCATGATCATGAATGACAGAGTGAAGAGCTGTCATGCAGCTGTTCAGTCCTGAATGTGAGCGACTTTAAACAGTCATTTTCTGTGGCTTGAATCCTTACCTCCTCTATTTGCAGCGCGTCTGAGGCATAGGCAGGTTGGTTCTGAGGAAGCAGTATTTATGTAGCTCTAATATTGAACCCAGAAACTCAGGGAACACACTGAAATCAGTATCACTTTTGTTTTTTGCATCCAAGTCCATTTTTAGTGCAGTGGCCATGTGGGTTCACTGAAAGGACAGTTATCACCCCAGGGTGTATGTTCTCACTGTTGGTGAGTATGAGGACATCTGCCTCTTGTTCTTTCTAAGGCTGCATTATAAATTAGGACATCTTTTGAGATGGCTTTCTGGATTTCTAACTTCTAAAAGTGGGCGTTAGGAAGGAGGATTTTGAAGCTGTTATTCTAACAGCTTACAGCTCAGACTCTCAGTGTCTCAACAATGGAAGTATTGCTCAGTAGATGGTCCTGTAATGAATCAGCTTAGGTGGTAAATAACGGATGTGTCCTGTTCTTCTGTTTGTGTTTTTTCAAGTGCAGTATTTTCTTGTTTGTCAAGATTTATGCACATCGTTTTAAGGCTTTTTCCTCTTTCTGTATGTGATAGTATAAATGTTTTGTTTTGTTTTGATGAGAGTAGTTGTAATGCTGTGGTTGGAATTTAGGATGAATATTGGTTTATAAAATATTAAAAGATACATTTCTCATTTATGTTTCAAGGGTAAGGTATTATATATTTGTCATCTTTAAGTAACTAGAAAGAGGGAAATTAATGGAAATGTGTTTTGCATAGTCTCTATATGCTATTTAGCATTTATTTTAGATATTTAACAGTATTCTCTAGTTGTCCAGGACATATAGCAGTTTCCAACATCCTAAAGGCATTAAAAGAAATACGTTGCAGTCCTATTAAGAAGATGTTGAATATGTCTAAACATGACTTACTCCTCTTGGCGGAAGGAAGCCTTAGTGGGAGGAAAAATTTCTAGCATTTTCTTGGCCTGAGAGTTTTTTGACTACTCATTCATTTTTTTTGTTAATTTATTAATCCAGTAGATATTTATCACATGTTCTGCTCTATACCAGTCACTGTGCTAGGTAGGTGTCAAGGGAAGAGTTCCTCTCTGATACACAAGGGAGAGATGAGGAAGCCAGAGCACTTCCTGTGAGTCTGATGAAAAGGTTGTCAGGTATGGGTGGAAGGAACCTTGACAGAGAGGGAGGAGTTTGAGCACCTGGCTTCCAAGATATTGCTGCCCTGTGCATTTAAAGTATACCACAAACCTTAACATTGTTTGTACTAAATTCTATGTAATCCCGTTTCTTTACATTTCTCTTAAGAAAATCAAAGCATTATTAATGATAATAAAAAAAAAACAAAAAAAGGAAGAAATTTTAATTGTTCCATAGAGCAGACTGATGAAATTAATTATGGTACATTCATGAGATAGATTTTTCTTCAGTCATTAAAAATCATATTGCAAAAGAATATTTAATGGCACGGGGAAATACCATTTAATAAGTGGAAGAAAGAGCCTGTAAAACAGCATGATCTCAATTTGATAATGCTACATTCTCAATCCGGCCCACCTGGATAACCATACCGAAATTGCAGCCATCCCCACCCCCACATGCACTCCTTATGCCCTTATCCTGCTCTGCTCCTCCCCTTTCCTTACCACCTGCTAACATAGTCTACAGTTTAATTGTTCATATTATTGCATGTCAGTTTTCTGTTTGCCAGAATGGAAGTTGTAGGAAGGCAGGGATTCTTTTGGTCTATTTTATTCACCAATGTGTCCATAGAACAGCACATGATAGATCCTAATAAATACTATCATTGTTGAATAAATGTGGAAGGCAATGTGGAAGGGTTATTTATGATGGTTATTCATTTTTTCCTTTTTCTTTTCTCAATTTTTCATATTTTCTCTGATTAACATGGATTACCTCTATAGTTAAAGGGAAAAGAAACTTAAGAAAGATACTGTTGAGTTTGAATTCCTCACGTAGACATTGCTTGTTTATCTGGGGGAGAGGGCTGCATGGGCAACAGAGGAAAGCAGAACCAGGCCTTGCATTGCCGAGAGCATTGTCTGCATGGATTGCAGTGCCTATGGGTGCTGGTCTGGGTTTGTGCTGGACTGTGGACTGGATTTTGAATCTTCCCTGTTCACACTTTCCGTGTCTTACCCCACACTCAAGGCCGCCTTCACGTCTTTGTCCTTTCTCCTTCCTGGTCTGTATTTTTCCTGGTCACCATTTTCTTCAAAGGTCTGCTCTCTTTATGGCCTTCTGTGATGACTCTGGCCTTATCCTCCCTTGAATTCCCATGGTACTTACAGAGTGTTCCAAGCACAGTGCTGGAGGAGCCCGGCTTGCCATGCCTCATTCGTGGCCCTCACAGCTGGCCTTCGGAGCCCTGTTTGCAGTGGATGTTAACCCAAGAGGCCAGAGCCGCCATTGCTGGGAGCCAAGTGGAATTTATTTTAAGACAGAAACCATAGAAATACTTTAAACACACATATGCTCCACTTGTCTCGTATGTTATTTTTTTTTCTGCAAGTAAATGACAAGCTGCTTGAGAAAAAGGCTTCTATTTTCTGCTTTTCTCTTCTTCAACAGCACATAGACAGTTCTAGTCTCCAAGCTGACGTCACATACTTGTTGGCTGGTCCTTGGTCTCCCACATATGAAATAAATGTTGTTTGTGACCCTTCAGAGATGGCATGAGAATGATATAGGGACAGTGATTCAAGTGCCAGAGAGGGCATTATATATGTATGCACATATATATTTAATGACATTTTGTTATTAATAATTGAAAAGCTAATAAACTAAGGTGAACTGTTCAGAATGTAACTTGGCTGCAGTCAGCTTTTGCTGTGAAAACCGTACAATTTTTATTCAGGGAATTCAGATTGAATTTTAGTAAGCAGGATATTATGTCACAGATTATTCGATTCAGTAAATGTTTATTGAGATTCTACTATTTATAAGGTACTGCAAAAGGCACTGAGGGAATTGTAGGGGTCAGCTGAATATAGTCTATGAGTTGGTAGAGGTGGGATTATAACTAAGTATATAGACAATGCCAAGAAAAGAGAAAAGCATATTACTGGGGGCTTAAAGGAGGGAGAGATTACATGTGATCTGGGGACAGGTGAACGTGCATGGAGTAGGGGACATTGTGATGAGCCCTGAATGATGAGCTTTGTTAGGTGGAAGCTTGTAGACATGGGGAAATAGATAATTCCAGGTGGCGGTAGCAAAATCAAAGATGGATGGGAAGAAGGCATTGGGAGAATTATCGATTGTTCCTGGGCAGGACTGCAGGGAACATGCAGGTGAGGAGGTTGGAAATGAAGCTAAAAGGTAGATTTAGGCAGCACATGGAAAGTATTTATGCTCGAATAACAAGCTCTTCTTTCAGTCTCCCAAGGACCCTTTGGATAGTCTCTAACATTATGTGCAGGTTTGGAAAGAAAAGGCTTACAGTTTTTATTCAGTTTGATAAATAGAAGACTAACCATATGCTTATCTCATAATGTAATTTATTGAGGATGCATAAAATCAAAGAGAAAATTGTTTGCTTCGAGGAACATAGGTTTTTTGTTTGTTTTTGTTTGTTTTACCACTGTGGTTGCAAAACCACTGGATTGGACTAGTGTGTCAATTTGCAGATTGACTTAAACTAGTGTTGGGGGGTGGAAGTAGATTTTAAATGGCTAACTTATTTTCTCAAAGCCATATAGCAAATTACTCAAATGCTTTTGAGTATAATCCATGTGTCTGGCTCTAAGAAGCTTGCTGTATCAGAGAACTTGTGATGATCTTCAGAATGTCATCAATATGGTTGATACCACGTATGTGCAGTGAGTATTCTGATATTAATGCTATTTCTGTACATTGCTTTCTGCAGAATGTGTTTCAGGGCCCATAGTCATTTACAACAGGTTTTTAAAAACTTTAGGGGAAGAATCCAAACCATAATCACTGAGAATTCATAAATTATTTTTCATACTATCTCAGCAGTTTAGCAAGTGTGTATTCCTAACCCTATGTGATTTATATCATTTTTTCATTTAAAATAGATGAACAGTTTAGGGGTGCCTGGGTGGCTCAGTTGGTTAAGTGTCCGACTTCGACTCAGGTCATGATCTCGTGGTTCATGGGTTCGAGTCCCACATGAGGCTCTGTGCTGACAGCTTAGAACCTAGAACCTGCTTCGGATTTTGTGTCTCCCTCTATCTGCCCTTCTCCCACTCACACTCTGTCACTCTTTCTCTCTCAAAAATAAATAAGCATTAAAAAAATAAAAAAATTAAAATAGATGAACAGTTTAGAAATATACAGCTAAGAATCTTTGGATTTGAGTTATGAAGTAATTGATCAATTACTTAAGAATTGTTTTTTTATATTACTTAAAAATGATTCAACTTGTTACTTTTTTTAGTTTTCAAATTCTAAAATATATTTGGAAAGGAAGAAAATAGAAGAGTCATATGTGTAATGTTTGCCTATTTTTGTAAAAGTGTGTGTGTGTGTGTGTGTGTGTCTGAGCTTAGGCTCTATGAATGCAGAGACAGGCTGAGGAGCATCTGCCCTCAAACTGCATCTGAGGTGGCTTGACAGGTGAGGGGGGGGATTGAAGAAATGGAGGAAGAAATGAAGTCATTTCTTAGTTTATATACTTTAAAATGATTTAATGTAATTTCATTTTATTTTTTGAGAGAGAGAGAGAGAGCATGCTCCTGTACACGTGAGTGGGGGAGGGTCAGAGAGAATCCCAAGCAGGTTCCATGGTCAGATTGGAGCCTGACACAGGGCTGGATCCCATGACCCTGGGATCATGACCTGAGCTGAAATCTGGAGTCCAATGCTTAATTGACTGAGCCACCCAGGTGCCCCTTTACTTTATATACTTTTAAAACAAATGTCACCATTTGGTGACAGCATTTGGTGACATTTGTCTTAAAAGTATACAATGGTGATTTTTACCTTTCCTTTTTTGCATTTTTGAATAAAAAATGGAAAAACATTTGTCAAAACTGTTTTTATTATATAGATTACTATGTGGTACATTTTGGAGCCAGCTTTTTTTTTCTCTCCCATTGGTCGTTGAAGGATGCAATATATGCTGTTCAGGTTTTTACTTTCTTAATGCATTTCTAGCTTCAAATACTTGAATTTTTTTTATGGTTCCTTTATCTTTACTATCTTCATTTTCAGAGAAGTTATAATCTATACTTTAATTATATTTCCTTATAAAATATTTAGTTGAAGGAAATTCCATGATCATTCATAGAGTTTAATCCTTTTTTCATTTGCTTTATCAAATTTTTGAATTCATACCAATATTTAATACTCTTATAATGCAAATATGTGTGTAGTATAATTTTACATTCAATTCTCTGTGGCATAACTTCTAGGATTTATGGCCTATGATTTTCACATTCTCCCTCATGAAGAAGCAAATGATCTCAGCTTTTTGAAAGTGCTCCTCATTTGAGGGAGAGACATTACATTTTCAGTTGCAAATACCTTTTCCTTACTGTCATTTTGTGGTCATGTTGGATTTAAAGTCTTGACCTGTCTTTATTCCAATCATGCTTTGTTCAAAGGGAGTATAACAGTATGGACCTGTTTCTTTCATTGTTGTGTGAAGTAACACTCAAATCTTTCCATGCTTTAGGTACTAAGGTAGAATACAAATTATGTCTTATGAGGAGAAAATGCTCAAATAAGTGAAGTAGCTAACTAGAATAGAAGTAATAGTGAGTAAAAGTGAGTAAAAACCATCCCCTGGTTGTAAAGTGAAGGCAATGGATTAGATAATTTTCATTCCTCTACGCCACTACATTTATGGTCTGACTGCAAAACCATCCAGGATGTGGATAGGTGAATGTGGGCCCTTGACCTCATCCTTGGAGGTGAGACCAAGAGGTTACCTCTTGGAAATTTAAATGTTAAGTTTAAAAGAATAGAGAGTATGCTCTTTTGCCAAGTGGATAATACATTTTTAGGTATCCATTTTCCCAAATGTACCCCACACCCTTACATAATGTGTTAAGTATAGGAAAAATATCTTTGTCCTTTAACAGGGGATCTAGGATCATGTGTCCCTTAACAGGGGATCTAGGATCATGTGTCCCTTAACAGAGGGTCTAGGATCATGCCTAATTAAGCTACAAGTCTACCTTGGTTCTGATGGAAGAACCACATTCTTTGCTAGGTGGACTGTGGTTTGCCCGGGTTGCAAGTCAACCAAGACAGTGGTGAGGTCCATGGGATCCCAGGCTAGATGTTTGAAAGAGGCGTGGTGGTGACTCATCACCATGCAGGAACATTTCAACACAGGCTGTGAATAAGAACATTTATTCCAGCAAAAGTCCGCTCATAGCCTGAGTACCTTTGAGACAGTTGCATTTTCTTGATTTTTCCTTCTGAGTTCTGGCTGTTATGTATTATCTTAGGAGGCAAGCTGGATATAAATAGACATTCTATTGCTATTTAAAACACTATGTTAAAGGCCTGAAAGAACCACATGGTATTTAACACAATTCAGGAGTGAGTACTTTTACAAACAAATTTGTTTTTTATTTTTATAAGATCAGGATAGTTTGAGTAAAAATGCGGTATCTTAATTCAGCAACCCTGTAAAGCCAGTAATGTCTTCATTTCACTCCTAGATTTATAGCTTTGAAAAACGTTTTCAGCATAAAATGTGAGTCTGAGGATATTTGGGGAGAGTATATCAATACAAAGAGGTAGTGGGAACAAAACTGCTCTATTTCTAAGGGCTTGGCTGGAGTCATCTCCCAAGTCCCTCCAAGGTCATGGGAGAGTGTCCTGGCCATGGCCGTGCTCTCTCCCGCTGGGAGTCCCTCTGCTGGGAATTAGAAAAGCCTTTGCCACGAGAAGAGCACTATTCTTAATCTTGTATAGAAAGTGACATTTGTCTGTTGTTTTAAAAATGCCAGTGTCTGCTCAAACCCAGATCTGAAGGCAATTTCAGGGTCATATCAGACGTTAAGAGGAGGGAATTACAGTTTTGGGGAGGAGGAGGGCTGGATTATCTCCTTGGCTCTTATCTGTTTTCATACTTAAGATTCCATCTTAATGAACTGAAATTTTTACACAACAGTAATGTGGTATTACATTGTGTCCAAGTTGTGTCAGGTCATAAATCTGTCTCTTTAAGTATCATATATGCACTTTCTCCTGGTCTCCCCTCCCTCCTCCCCAGCTGGTAATCCTTCTTCATAACTCTGTCCAAGGTTCAAGTTGCCGAAGCTTAAGGAAACACTGCTATCTCTGGCCATGCATGCCTGGCATGTCAATAAGGCCATCTTTGCAGCCTCCAGGATTGTCTTTTCCCAGCTCCTGAGCGCATGAATGCTGTGCTGTTTGGAAGGGAGCCCATTGTCAAAACCCCCCATCCTAGGAGGAAAGGCACATTCGGTGTTAGGTCATTGGTGGTTTTAAGCCGAAGATTTGCTCTGGAGATATTCAGTTCTAGTGAGTGATTTTCAATATGTTTTGCTTTTAGATTTTCTGTGGTTGGGGAGAGATTTAAAAGAAACATAATTGCCCAAAGAAAGTGTAGGGTTTTCATAGTATTTTAGCTTTAAACCATGGTAGGCGATAAAAAACATAAGTAAGTGCAGACCTGACCCTAAGTCATGGAAGATGGAAAAATCCATCTTCAGGACTGTGGTTATCTTTAAATACATTGGTGTTGTTCCAGGGAAATGTTTTCCCAACTGTTTGGGGGATGGGTAGCATTGTAGAGGCAGAGTGACCATGACAGGTGGGAAACATAATAGACACACGGACAGAGCACGTCGTACATCGTTCTTTGTGTCTTCTTCTAGGCATGTGTGGCACTAAGCTCCCCCCACCTCTCGCCTTTTGACATTATTGATGTGCTTGGCACTTTACACAGATAATGCCTGGGTTTCTGCCTTTGGCGGGGGGTCCATGGGGTGGAGAGCTGGAGGCAGAGGTATCTTCTCTCTTGGGAGTGGCTGAAGGCTCAGAGAGGCTGGACGCACAGTATGGTGTCCTGAATGGGGGAGAGAATGGCTGCTGTGTTAATGCCACAGCAGATGGTCTTGCTGTCTCCCCATCACTCATGGTGGCTGGCGGTGACAGAGCCAAATGAGAGTATTACCAGTGTTGGCCACTGTTACCAAAGGAGTGAAAAAGAACCAATATCCTCTCCTTCTGATGTTTACCACACGTACCTCAGTGTCTACCTAGCAGACTATTTTTCAGTGCTTGGGCCAGCTGCTGTGTTTCTCCTCAGGACCTAAAGATTTCCTATCAGGAAAGAGGAAATGATAGAATAATAGAGGCTTTGCCATGGAGAGGAAATGCTGTTTATTAGTAATACACAGTTGTTAACTATTTAGATTGCATGCAATTATTATTGTTTTGAAATAAAAACATCACCTTAATATTTAACTTTGATTTTTAAATTATAACTTTTTTCAAGTTTACTTATTTATTTTGAGAGAGATTGAGAGAGAGAGAGAGAGAAAGAGAGAGAGAGAAAGGGGCAGAGAGAGGGGGAGAGAGAATCCCAAGCAGGATCCATGCTGTCAGTGCAGAGCCTGATGCAGGGCTTGAACTCATGAACTGTGAGATCATGACCCGAGCTGAAGTTGGATTCTTAACTGACTGAGCCACACAGGCGCCCCTAATTTTGATTTTTTAAATCAGTGAGAGCGTTGGGAGTGCGAATTTATGTTGCAGTTGTTTTACTTACTGAATTTCAATAAAGAGCAGGAGCTGGTGGAAATTCAGACAGGGACAAGTTTAAATGATAGTAGAAAAGGAGTTGCTGCTGGTAGGGAAATGCTAAAAATATCTAACCTCTTAATCCAGAATAGGGAAGATTAGGAAGGGGAATGTTGATATGGAATATGGGCTTCTTGACCGAATCCAGAAGTATTAGGATGAAAGGGTACTCTTTGGTCAAAATAAGTTTAAGTTTCATTAGAAGAGATGCTATTCACACATGGATTTAATACTGAGAAGGTGGAAAGGCAGCACATATCCATGGCTTTATTGTGTTGGTAGTAGATTCATAAGGACTTCTTTTTTTTTAATGTTTATTTATTTTGCTAGAGAGAGAGTGAGTGAGCAAGGAGAGGAGGGGCAGAGAGAGAGGGAAAGAGAATCCTAAGCAGGCTCTTCACTGTCAGCACAGAGCCCAATGTGGGGCTTGAACCCGAACTATGAGATCATGACCTGAAGCAAAACCAAGAGTCTGACACTTAACTGACTGAGTCACCCAGGTGCCCCAGTCCATAAGGGACTTCTATTAGAAGTTGAAATACAAGTGACCTGTAGGGTTCTTGAAAAGAGAAGACCATATCCTCCCATAATAACAGAATATTCAAGCTGTCTGTCCTATTATTTTTATAGGAGCATAATGCAGATGATTATGAAATAGATTGGGGATGAAGATCCTTATGTCTCTTCCAATCCAGGTTATAAGTTGCCTGTGTTACTGAAAAAAATCTATATGGTAATAATAGTACTATATTCCAGAACATATGAAAAGTCTCAAAACAAAGGATGAGCCACAGTACCATAACCCCCACACAGACCTGTTGGTTTGGTACATTCCTTAGATTCTAGATAGTTTTTCACTTTTATTTTTTACCTTTATAAACAACTTTGCTCAGTGCTATATAGTGAGTATGTAAGACTTTGCAGCATTCTACCAAGGAGCTGCGCTGGGTGATGACAGCATGAGGCATTTCCCAGTTGGTGACTCATCTTCGTATGTTCTTTTTTTGTTTTTTTGTTTTGTTTTGTTTTGTTTTTTTTTGATCTTCGTATGTTCTGAGCAGAGCCCAGGGCCCTCGCAGAGCTGATGGAATGAGGCTCTGAGCACTGCAGTTCCCAGGTGGAAGGGTTGAAAAGTCCTGACCCAATAGAATAAGTTCACTCTTGGAGGTTTTGGGGATACACACCCTATTAAGAATTTTGTGTAGAAGGGAGTGTGTTGTTCTGGGTAGAGTAGACATTGGTGCTCCAGGTGCTGGTAATTCTTGCCTTTGCTATAGGGGGTTACACGGAGATAGGAGCTGAGCACCCTCCTTTCGCTAGATGGAGCTGTTCATGAGGAAGAGGATGGCCTGTCTTTGCTATCTAGTGTGCCTTGTGTGGTGGCCCACTAATTAACTCGCAACCCCAGACTTTTTAGATGTAATGGGACTAGGAGATTCTAGTTGGAGGTACAGTTGCCTCCAAACCAGCCGGGCAGCAGGAAAGCATTGGTAAACCCCACAATTGCAAAAGATTATAATCTTCTGGAGGATGTGGCACCATAGTGTTATGGAAAGATTATGGGGTTGATTCGTACTTCTGCCACTCATTAGCAGTGATAGAAGGTATAATTATCCCCAATTTACAGATGAGGAAATTGAGGCTTAGAGAGATTAAGTAATTTGCCCGAGGTTGCATAGTTAAGAGTCTGGCCCCAGGACTGCAAGTTTAAACCTACTTCATCCTCTCATCTCTGTCTGTCTCTCTGTCTCTGTCTCTCTCTCCCCCCCACCCCCACCCCATTTAAGCAGACATTTTTATTCTCTCTGAATGTATGGATAATACAGTATGCCCTTTATAGATGTGTATGTGAAATTGTCATTAAGAATGTGAGCTCCAGAGCCTAACAGATTGGCCAAGTTTAAATCAAGTCCTGGCCACATCTTAGCTGTGAGACTGGGGAAGTTACTTAATTTCTCTGTACCTCAGCTTCTCCATCTGTAAACCAGGGACAATAATGTAACTTACCTTGTAGTTCTTAGAGTATTAAGTGAATTACTACCCAGAAAGCACCCAGAACAGAGTCTAGCATATGATAAACATTCAATATATGGCAAACCACTACTATTTTTGCCATAATTCACTGCCATCTCTTCAGACCACTTTGTGGTTGGCAGTATGCACAGCCTTGTCCCCTTGGCAGCTGCCTTGCTGGAGGGTTATGTGCTTAGGTGGTCAGGGTATGGGCAGATAATGTTCTAGGCAACATATTAAGCAAGATTGGATGATCAGCCAGTCTTGAACCAACAATCTAGGCAGAGATTAACAGCGTGTGTGTTCTGTCCTCTTACGCAAAAAATAAAATGAGAATTTTAGCTGATATCTGATTTTGATGAAAAACTTTCATGGTAATTTATAAGGTCTGGGCAGATTCATTTCAAATATTTTTAGAGCCATTGCAGAGGTACAAGTTCTGGGGGATTCATATGACTGTCTACTCCCAAGGAACATTCAGTTTTGTTAGAAACACACAATTACTTGAAGGAGGCTCTGTGCAAGTTTTGAACTGGTGATGAGAATAAATGTTTTTGCTTCATGCAAAGAGGGTGTGGAGAACATCTAGGACATGAGGAAGAGCCTTGGCAAAGGATTATGATGTAGTTGGGATAAAGAAGGAGATGGTTAGAGCTGAGAGTTACAGGTGGGAAATGGAAGATATGGGCAAAGTGGGCCTGGGTTCTAGAGTTCTGTTTTGTAGTATGAATTTAAGAGGATGGGCAAAGAAATACCATTGTACACTCTTCTTCTGGGAGATACTTTGTTGAATTTGTCCAGAATATATACATTTCTATAAAGGTACACTGGACATTAAAATGCCAGTGCCATCCTGCAGGAAACATGTATGACAAAGACATGTAAGTTGATTTAAAATTTTTTTTGCCTTTTCAGTGAGAACTGAACAACCGATTTCATTACTTAGGTTAATAGAAAAACCATTTTTGAAGCTAGTTATTCACAGTTTCAACAAATGTAACCGGCCATCAGGTAACTGGCTTTTGAATATCATACTCCAAGGACCTATTCAATACAGTTTTCAGATTAAAAGGTTAATAGTATGTATTGCTTTGTAGCCTCAAAGTTCCCTTAAATGAGTTAAAGCTTGCCAAATGCCATGGCTGGTGAAAATCCAGTGGAGTGTAGATCTTGCTTAGATTTTAGAATTCTTTTCTTTGACTTTTTTTTTGTTAGTTACGATTCTAAAACAGATCTTAATAAAGTACGATTGGTTGAATAATGATTAATCATAATTCTTCTGTCATTATTTTGCCTGAATGAGGTTTCAAAGTTGAACGGAGCCTTAAAGATCAGCTAATTAGGTTGTAAAGCTGATGCCTGACCCTGTGCATCAGGCCATCTAACCAGTATCTGGATACTCAACAATGTTGGGCTCAACCAGTGGGGCTTATTGGAGCCTCCACTGGAGAATTTCCAGTGGAGAAATTCAGGTCATTAAAATTGCCTTTAAAGGCTCATACAGTCTTCCCCAGGGTACTCTTCAGTCCTCATCTTTTGGCACTCTCTTCATTTACTCTTTTCCCATCACATTGGCCTTCTTTCCCAGATATCCCAAGCATGTTTCCATCTTCAGACCTTTGTACTTTGTACTTGTCATTTCCTCTGTCTAGAATATTCTTTCCATGATATATTTATTTCATCCTAAGATGTTTCCTCAGCCTGTATTAGTGCTAAATTGACATTTATTTTCTCTTATCACACTGAAAGTATTATTTCCTGATTTTGGTCTTATGTTGTAGCTCTTCAGAGATCAGTTATTTGTTTCTTGAGATCAGTTATCTATCTTTTCATTCTTGCTGCTTTTAAGATCTCCTTGTCTTTGGTGTTCTGTGGTATTACTGTGATTTATTAGGTTTGGAGGTCTTTTAATGAATCTGTTCTGGATCTGTTTGATCTCATGTCTTTGGATTGGCATCTTTTCATCAATTCTAGAAAATGCCCAGACATTATTTCTTTCAATGCTGCCTTTGATCCATTCTCTTTCTTTACTCATGGAAATCCAACTAGATCTGTTAAATGTCTTCAACATCCTCATGTCTTTTTAACCTCTCATTAAATTTTCCATCTCTGTCTTTCTATTCTTTATTCTCTCTAACTTCTTCAGCTTTATCTTCAAGTTCCCAAATCTTCATCAGTTTCTAGTCTGCTAACAAACATATCCCTTGTGTTTTAAATATCATGTATCTTATGTGTTTTTATTTATAAAAGTTCTGTTTAGTCCATTTAAAAATCTGCCTATTTGGGGGCACCTGGGTGGCTTAGTTGGTTAAGCATACAACTTTGGCTCAAGTCATGATCTCATGGTTTGTAAGTTTGAGCCCTGCATTGGGCTCTGTGCTGACAGCTCAGAGCCTGGAGCCTGCTTCAGATTCTGTGTCTCCCTCTCTCTCTGCCCCTCCCCTTCTTGTGCTCTGTCTCTCTCTCGCTCTCAAAAATAAATAAATGTTAAAAAAATTTTAAAAATATGCTTATTTTAATAGTTTCTTGTTTCATATTCATTTTATCAATTGCTACTTTTATTTCTTTAAACATGATTGTGTAATATTCTGTTTGATAATTTCAGTACCTGAAATCTTTGCTGAACCGGCTTTTTGTGGTTTCTGCTG
Source organism: Prionailurus bengalensis (assembly GCF_016509475.1). Classification (NCBI taxonomy): domain Eukaryota; kingdom Metazoa; phylum Chordata; class Mammalia; order Carnivora; family Felidae; genus Prionailurus; species Prionailurus bengalensis. Next base: position 39,619,738 of record NC_057344.1, on the reverse strand, counting down.
GTTCTTGCTCCTGCATATTTTTGACTTATTTTGTGAATATTATTTTGCATATTTTGTGAATTTTTTGAATATATATCCATGGGGGTTTTTGGAGGTCTAGGTGGAAGGTGAGTTCCTCTAGAGAATTTATGTTTTGGTGCTGCCAGATTTCTTGGGGATACCACCAACCTGGGACCGCCTTAAGACAGATTTTTGGCTTGAGATTTTCCAGGCCACCCAGGCACTGTGAATTGGGACTGGAGATCCTGTGTGAGGGCTAGATTTTTATGACAGAATTTTAAGGGAGTTTTTTTTTTTCTTTCCATTTCCACAAGGTTTGAGACAAATTTTCTTGAAGTCTCTGGGAGGCAGCCACGCTGCTTGTTATTGTGTAAGGTAGAGAAAAGCACTCTTTTCTCAAGACATTTCATTGCTATCAGTCAGAACATTTTCATAATAACTTTAAATCCAACATGACTGTGAAGTGAATGGTATCTCTGCGATTGTGTAAAGCACAAGTTGCTCTCACTTCGTGCAGTGTGCCCTCTGTCCCATTCTGCCCAATCGAATCCTGCCCAAGCCTCAGCGCCTCTCTCAAATAATCCCTCTTCTGAGAACACACCCCTACTTTCCCCATTCTAATGCTGGATGGCAGCCCCTCTCTGAATTACCATAGAAGCAGTGGTGCATTTATCACAAATGTATTACTTTTATTGTTATTCTTTTTAATCTTATCTCCATTACCAGAGTGAGAGTCACATATTTTATTTCCATTCTGTATTCCAGAGGGCTCAGTGGAAAGTCTGAAGCAGATCAGTGGAATATTTTTGTTCAATAGTTAAAGGAAAGAATTTAATTGAATAACAGGATGTGAACCTGCTTCAAAGGTAGGATTTGGATGGTTCATAAAGATTCTCTAAATCTCACATGTGTAATTCAGAAAGGCTGTCAAGATGAGAAGAAGCCTTCTCTTAGTGATGGCATACTATGTTATAAGGAGCTTGGACTTTTTTGCATTGCTTTGGTGTCTAAAGTTTAGAGTAGTCTGGCAAAATTCACATCTGCTCATAATAGAGTCAGAGATGTCTGTTATAGAATCTTTGTATCATTGTAGGAAAGTGATTTCTACCAATCTTTGGTTTTTCAAAGCGATATTAGAACCATATGGTTCTACAGAAGTTGTTGCCCTAACATTTATTTGGTTATTACTCAATATATTTTACTCATTTTGTTAAGTTAAGTGAATGCATGTCACAGCTCTTATTCCTTCCCAATTCTTTTCCATTATCAGATGCTTTTAGAAATTTTGAAAAATTATTTTTTAGTAGAACTAGATAAAATACTTTCTTTAAAACCTCAAGTTTTCTTTGTCTGGTACTTCTGGAAAATTTAATTTGTACTGGGGACTTCTTATAAATTACCTGATCTAAATCTCTGAAGATCCCACAAGATTCTCATTAAAAAATTTTTTTTCTTAAAGTTATTTATTTTTGAGAGAGAGAGAGACAGAGCACAAGCAGAGGATGGGCAGAAAGAGAGGGAGACACAGAATCCAAAGCAGGCTCCAGGCTCTGAGCTGTCAGCATAGAGCCTGACGCGGGGCTCAAACTCATGAACCATGAGATCATGACGTGAGCCACAGTCGGATGTTTAACTGAATGAGCCCCCCAGGTGCCCCACGAGGTTCTCATTTTAATGATTGGTGGAACTGAGGCAAAATAACTTGTCCTGGTCACTCAGCCGTTTTGGGGTGGGACTGCTGGGGTTTGGATGTAGGTTCACCTTTTTTTCCAGTACACCACAGATCTGCAGATTTGGCTTCCTAGTATGATTTGGCCAGATTTTAAATGTTAAGCATTAAACATATTTAAACCCCTCCCCCTCCCATTTGAAATTTAAAGCTCATTATGATATTAACAGGATATGACCTTATAGGAAAGTGATTGAGCCTTCTAGTTCCTGCTGTTTATTTTGTGTTTGGAGAAACATCTGGAAAGTATTATGTTCAATGACTATTACTGACTTAATGACTAATGTTTATGCCCTAGCGTGGAAATCCTAAAGCAGTCTAAAGTAGTCAGTAGGTGTGTTTGCAATGATTGTTGAACAAGGCACTTTCCATGCAGTGGGCACTCTGGGAGGGGTGCAGGGCTCTGACTGGCTGGGCTTAGGCCCTGACTGTGGTGAGATGCTGGGGTTTCAGCCACCTGGCATGCATTCCTCACAGGAAAGAGGAGTACCATTACAGAGGAAGTGGGTGTGGAGGCATGCCGGGTAGTCAAAAACTACAGCCACTATTGTGCTTCTTAATAACCGAATGTAGATGCGAGTGGGTAGTTGGATAGAAGGTTCTGCTTCTCTAGAGAAATGTATGGCTAAAGATTCTAATTTGGTCCTGAAGGCATATAGGTAGATGGGACTTAAAGCCATGGGGTTGGACCAGAGCCAAGGGAAAGACCTTGAGGCACACAATAGGCCATGAAGAAGGAGCTGCCAGGGGATAGTGAGAGCAAGTGCCCAAAGAGGCAGGAGTGCAGGACCTCTAAGATCAGAGAAGGGAGATTTGCCATTTGAGGGTATACTCAACAGTGTCAACACTACTGAGAGCATAGGTCATAGTAAAATTGAGAAGTATTTGGGGTGTCTAGGTGGCTCAGTCAGTTAGGCATCTGACTCTTGGTTTTGGCTCAGGTCATGATCTCATGGTTTGTGGGTTCCAGCCCTATGTCAGGCTCTGCAGTGACAGCACGGGGTCTGCTTGGGATTCTTTCTCCTTCTATCTATTCTCTTCTCCCCTTTTCTCAAAATAAATAAACTTTAAAAAAATTGAGAATTACTCATTGGATTCCTGGGCAAGATGTGAGAACTCAGAAAATTAGAATTGATAGGAGATGACCGTCAACTGGAAATGTGGGTTGAAGGAGAAGAGAAGTAGGGGAGAACAGAAGTATCTGGTTTGGGTAACTAGGTGTATTTTTGTTCCATTGAGAGGGACAGTCTGGGAGGGCAGGGTAGGTCTGAAGAGAAGGGGATGGATTCAGTTTTCATCACTTCATAATTCACTTCCATGGCTTTAATTAAAATAAGTTTATGACTTTGAAGCCTGTATTTCACAACTTATTACATATACAGAGAGGAGGTTCAGAGCAGAAACTTGGTGAATGGAAACATTTAAGGGAAGGGGAGTAGCCTGTGAAGGTCTGGAGGGCCAGAGAGGCCACAGTCAATTGAAGCTGGTGTCATCTGGTAAGCCAAGTGGGCAGAGAGTTTGAAGGAAATGATGACTGTCAGCAGTTTCCATTACTAGAGAGGGGTCAAGTGAGTTAACGACTAAGAAGTATCTATTGATTTTGGCAAAGACTATTACAGAAGACTAGTGGGGTCAAAATCCAATTAACAGAGGGATTTTAAGTGGAAGAGATGAGAAGTGGAGCAAGCTGGAACAGATCACTGTTTCCTGAAGCTGACTGTCATTGGAGTGGTAAATACACAGGGATGTGGTCAAGGAAGTGGTGGTTGTTATTTTGTGGAGGGCAGAATAGATTTATACTGTTTGTGTGCTAATGCAAGGAGGCAATAGACAGAGGGAGGTTGAAGATACTGGAGAGGAGAAAATTTAAGGAGTGAGATCCCAGAGCAGGTGGATGGGAGGAGATACTTCAACTGGTGAATTAGGAGGAATGGTAGAAAGATGAGTGGGATGCAAATGTTTCTAGATGCACACAGATGCTTATAGTCCATGAATATAGCTCAATGAACAGTGAATACACAGTGCCACTTATAAGTTATATCAACTCCCCCTTCTTGATCTTTATCCAAAAATATTTAACATTAGGAAAGTTATTACTACACCCATTTTGCAATTCAGGGGCATTGACAAACTGGCCTGCCTGCTGCCTGTTCTGTAAAATGAAGTTTTGGTGAAAGATGGCCATGCTCGGATTAATTCATTTGAATATTGCCTATGCTTTTGCACAATAAGAGCAAGACCTAACACAGTCATTGTCTGGCCCTTTTCAGCAAAGTTTGCTGACTTCTGTCCAGTTGATAAAACCAAGACCCAGAGAGAATATTGACTTCAGATGATCCCTGCCTCCTCCTTCATCTATCTCAGAGACCACTTTTTCTTCTGTGTTACTTGGCGTTCTCCTGATGCTTGCTGCACACTCTTAGAATTATCTGGTAACCTTTCTTTGAGGAACTTTCAACAGCTGCAGTTGTAAATTAGATCAAATTTAAACTTATCCTGGCCCCACCCTAGAAATGTGATTGTATCTCATCACAATCACATCACCTTCCTAAGGAGGTATGTGATAAGGGAAGCCATGCTCTTCCCATGACTGAGGGTGTGCTGATTTATTCTGCTTTACTTGGATTGCTTTTCACCTTTTCTAAGAAGCCAAGATCACCTTCCTCCCTGAAATCATCAAAACCCCCATGCATTCCTTATCCCAGTGGTTTTGTTTCTTTGCTTAGAATTTCCTCAACACTCTGGCAGCATGGAGCCTGCTTGGGATTCTCCCTCTCCCCATCTGTCTCTGCCCCTCCCCCATTCATGCTGTCTGTGTCTCTCAAAATAAATAAACTTGAATTTCCTCAGCATTCAAGTGTCAACTGTTTCCCTCCTGTACTTACATCTTTGAGTATAGTCTGTGTCCTGTGAGAGAGGACCCCCCCTCTGGTGATGACGTCTCATTTGCTGTCTCTACATCTAACCTGCTGGCGGACAGGGATTGTATTGACCCTGTTATCAACACCTTGAGTTTGACAATTGCTAAACATGTTATTGGTGCTTAACAGATGAGTTTTGATTAGGTTGAAAAACATTTAGGTGCTTCAGAATTGTGCATTTACCATGTGCTAATTACTAACCCTTCTTAACTGTTAAAACCAGATCCCCTCCTGTATCTTTTGAAATCCACTTTGAGTTATTGACCAAATTTGAAAGCAATGTGTTTACAGGTACATTTTCCCTCTGTATGTCACACTGCTCAATTTTCAAGAGAATATACAAAATCTATTAAAATCTGTTTCTTTGCTGAATTTTCGATTGCTTCTGAAGGGGCTAAGATTTTATTTTATTTATTTTTATTTTTATTATTTTATTTTTAATTTAAATCCAAGTTAGTTAACATATAGTGTAATAATGATTTTAGGAATAGAATTTAGTGATTCATCACTTACATATAACACCTAGTACTCATCCCAACAAATGCCCTCCTTAATGCCCATCACCCATTTAGCCCATCCTCCTACCCAATACCCCTCCAGCAACCCTCGGTTTGTTCTCTGTATTTAAGAATCTCTTATGGTTTGCTTCCCTCTTTGCTATGGTCTTATTTTGGCTTCCCTTCCCTATGTTCATATGTTTTGTTTCTTAAATTCCACATATGAGTGAAATAATACAGTATGTTATCTTTCTCTGATTTGACTTTTTCACTTGGCATAATACACTCTAGTTCCATCCACATTGAAAATGGCAAGATTTCTTTTTTTTTTTTTTGATTGCCAAGTAACGTTCCATTGTATGTATATACCACATCTTCTTTATTCATTCATCAGTCGATGGACATTTGGGCTTTTTCCGTAGTTTGGCTATTGCTGATAGTGCTGCTGTAAACATTGGGATGGATGTGCCCCTTCACATAAGCATTTTTGTGTCCTTTGGATAAATATCTAGTAGTGCAATTGCTGAGTTGTAGGGTAGTTCTGTTTTTAATTTTTTGAGGAACCTCTATGCTGTTTTCCAGAGAGGCTGCACCAGCTTGCATTCCCACCAACAATGCAAATGAGATCCTCTTTCTCCACATCCTCGCCAACATCTGTTGTTGCCTGAGTTGTTAATGTTAGCCATTCTGACAGGTGTAAGGTGGTATCTCATTGTGGGTTTGATTTGTATTTCCCTGATGATGAGTGATGAGCATTTTTTCACGTGTCAGTTGGCCATCTGGACGTCTTCCTTGGAGAAGTGTCTATTCATCTCTTTTGCCCATTTCTTAACTGGATTCTTTGTTTTTTGGGTGTTGAGTTTGATAAGTTCTTTATAGATATTGGATACTAACCCTTTATCTGATATGTCATTTGCAAATATCTTCTCCCATTTTGTCAGTTGGCTTTTAGTTTTGCTGATTGTTTCCTTCACTGTGCACAAGCTTTTTATTTTGATGAGGTCCCAGTAGTTCATTTTTGCTTTTGTTTCCCTTGCTTCCAGAGAGACACGTGTTGAGTAAGAAGTTGCTGCTGGCAAGATCAGAGAGGTTTTTCCCTGCTTTCTCCTTGAGGATTTTGATGGCTTCCTGTCTTACATTTAGAGTTTTGAGTTTATTTTTGTGTATGGTGTAAGAAAGTGGTCCAGGTTCATTCTTCTGCATGTCGCTGTCCAGTTTTCCCAGCACCACTTGCTGAAGAGACTTTATTCCATTGGTATTCTTTCCTGCTTTCTCAAAGATTAGTTGGCCATACATTTGTGGGTCCATTTCTGGGTTCTCTATTCTGTTCCATTGATCTGAGTGTCTGTTCTTGTGTCAGTACCATACTGTCTTGATGATTACAGCTTTGTAGTATAGCTTGAAGTCCGGGATTGTGATGCCTCCTGCTTTGGTTTTCTTTTTCAAGATTGCTTTGGCTATTCGGGGTCTTTTCTGGTTCCATGCAAATTTTAGGATTATTTGTTCTAGCTCTGTGAAGAATTCTGGTGTTATTTTGATAGGGATTGCATTGAATATGTAGATTGCTTTGGATAGTATAGACATTTTAACAATATTTATTCTTCCTATCCAGGAGCATGGAATCTTTTTCCATTTTTTTGTGGCTTCTTCAATTTCTTTCATAAGCTTTCTATAGTTTTCAGTGTATAGATTTTTCACCTCTTTGGTTAGATTTATTCCTAGGTATTTTATGGGTTTTTTTGTGCAACTGCAAATAGGATCGATTCCTTGATTTCTCTTTCTGTTGCTTCATTGTTGGTGTATAGGAATGCAATCGATTGTTGTGTATTGATTTTATATCCTGCAACTTTGCTGAATTCATGAATCAGTTCTGGCAGTTTTTTGGTGGAATCTTTAGGGTTTTCCATATAGAGTATCATGTCATCTGTGAAGAGTGAAGGGTTGACCTCCTCCTGGCTGACTTGGATGCCTTTTATTTCTTTGTGTTGCCTGATTGCAGAGGCTAAGACTTCCAATCCTATGTTGAATAACAGTGGCGAGAGTGGACATCCCTGTCTTGTTCCAGACCTCAGGGGAAAAGCTCTGAGTTTTTCCCCATTGAGGATGATATTAGCATTGGGTCTTTCATATATGGCTTTTATGATCTCGAGGTATGCTCCTTCTACCCCTACTTTCTTCAGGGTTTTTATCAAGAAAGGATGCTGTATTTTGTCAAATGCTTTCTCTGCATCTATTGAGAGGATCATATGGTTCTTGTCCTTCCTTTTATTGATGTGATGAATCATGTTAATTGTTTTGCAGATATTGAACCAGCCCTGCGTTCCAGGTATAAATCCCACTTGGTCGTGGTGAATAATTTTTTTTTAATGTGTTGCTGGAGTCAGTTGCTAATATCTTGTTGAGGATTTTTGCATTTATGTTCATCAGGGAGATTGGTCTATAGTTCTCCTTTTTAGTAGGGTCTCTGTCTGGTTTTGGAATCCGGGTAATGCTGCCTTCATAGAATGAGTTTGGAAGTTTTCCTTCCGTTTCTATTTTTTGGAACAGCTTCAAGAGAATAGGTGTTCACTCTTCCTTAAATGTTTGGTAGAATTCCCCTGGAAAGCCATCTGGCCATGGACTCTTGTTTTTTGGTAGATTTTTGAATACCGATTCCATTTCCTTACTGGTTATGGGTCTGTTCAAATTTTCTATTTCTTCCTGTTTCAGTTTTGGTAGTGTATGTGTTTCTAGGAATTTTTCCATTTTTCCATTTTATTGGCATATAATTGCCCATTTTGTTGGCATATAATTGCTAATAATATTCTCTTATTATTGTTTTTATTTCTGCTGTGTTGGTTGTGATCTCTCCTCTTTCATTCTTGATTTTATTTATTTGGGTCCTTTCCTTTTTCTTTTTGATCAAACTGGCTACTGATTTATCCATTTGGTTAATTCTTTCAAAGAACCAGCTTCTGCTTTCATTGGTCTGTTCTACTGTTTCTTTGGTTTTGATAGCATTAATTTCTGTTCTAATCTTTATTATTTCCTGTCTTCTGCTAGTTTGGGGTTTTATTTCCTGTTCTTTATCCTGTTCTTTAAGGTGTAAGGTTAGATTGTATGTCTGAGACCTTTCTTCCTTCTTTAGGAAGGCCTGGATTGCTATATACTGTCCTCTTATGACCACCTTTCCTGCATCCCAGAGGTTTTGGATTGTGGTTTTATCATTTCCATTGGCTTCCATATACTTTTTAATTTCCTCTTTAACTTCTTGGTTAGCCCATTCATTCTTTAGTAGTATGTTCTTCAGTCTTCAAGTATTTTTTACCTTTCCAAATTTTTTCTTGTGGTTGATTTCAAGTTTCATAGCATTGTGGTCTGAAAATATGCATGGTATGATCTTGACCTTTTTGTACTTGCTGAGGGCTGATTTGTGTCCCAGTATGTGGTGTATTCTGGAGAATGTTCCATGTGCGTTGGAGAAGAATGTATATTCTGTTGCTTTAGGATGAAATGTTCTGAATATATCTGTTAAGTCCATCTGGTCCAGTGTGTCATTCAAAGCCATTGTTTCCTTGTTGATTTTTTTTGATTAGATTATCTGTCCATTACTGTGAGTAGGGTGTTGAAGTCTCCTACTATTATGGTATTACTATCAATGAGTTTCTTTATGTTTGTGATTAATTGATTTATATGTTTGGGTGCTTCCACATTTGGCACATAAATATTTACAATTGTTAGGTTTTCTTGGTGGATAGACCCCTTAATTATGATATAATGCCCTTCTTCATCTCTTGATACAGTCTTTATTTTAAAGTCTAGATTGTCCAATATAAGTATGGCTACTCCAGCTTTCTTTTGTTGACCATTAACATGATAGATGGTTCTCCATCCCTTTACTTTCAATCTGTAGGTGTCTTTAGGTCTAAAGTGGGTCTCTTGTAAATAGCATATAGGTGGATCTTGTTTTCTTATCCATTCTGTTACTCTGTGTCTTTTGATTGGAGCATTTAGTCCATTGACATTTAGAGTGAGTACTGGAAGATATGAATTTATTGCCATTATGTTGCTTGAAGAGTTGGAGTTTCTGGTAGTGTTCTCTGGTCCTTTCTAATCTTTGTTGCTTTTGGTAGTTATTTGCTTATTTATTTATATATTTATTATTCATTCATTCATTCATTCATTCATTTTCATCTTTTCGCCCCTCAAAAAGTCCCCCTTAAAATTTCTTGCAGGGCTGGTTTAGTGGTGACAAACTCCTTTAATTTGTGTTTGTCTGGGAAACTTTTTATCTCTCCCTCTATTTTGAATGACAGCCTTGCTGGGTAGAGAATTCTTGGCTGCATATTTTTCTGATTCAGCACATTGACTATATCCTGCCACTCCTTTCTGGCCTGCCAAGTTTCTGTAGATAGATCTGCTGCAAACCTGATCTGTGTTCCCTTGTAGGTTAAGGACTTTTTTTTCCCTTGCTGCTTTCATGATTCTCTCTTTGCCTGAGTATTTTGTGAATTTGAGTATGATATGCCTTGTTGATGGTCAGTTTTTGTTGAATCTAATGGGAATCCTCTGTGCTTCCTGGATTTTGATGTCTGTGTCTGTCCTCAGGTTAGGAAAGTTTTCTGCTATGATTTGCTCACACAACCCTCTGACCCCTATTTCTCTCTCTTCCTCTTCTGGGACCCCTATGATTCTGATATTGTTCCTTTATTTATTTTTTTTTTTTAATTTTTTTTCAACGTTTATTTATTTTTGGGACAGAGAGAGACAGAGCATGAACGGGGGAGGGGCAGAGAGAGAGGGAGACACAGAATCGGAAACAGGCTCCAGGCTCTGAGCCATCAGCCCAGAGCCTGACGCGGGGCTCGAACTCACGGACCGCGAGATCGTGACCTGGCTGAAGTCGGACGCTTAACCGACTGCGCCACCCAGGCGCCCCATATTGTTCCTTTTTAATGAGTCACTGATTTCTCTAATTCTTAAATCATGCTCTTTTGCTTTAATCTCTTTTATTCTTCTTTGTTATTCTCCATAAGTTTGTCCTCTATATCACTGATTCTCTGTTCTGCTTCATCCATCCTTGCTGCCATGGCATCCATTCATGATTGCAGCCCAGTTATAGCATTTTTTATTTCATTCTGACTAGTTTTTACTTCTTTTATCTCCACAGAAAGGATTCTAATCTATTTTCGACTCCAGTTAGTATTCTTATTATTGTGATTCTAAATTCTGGTTCAGACATCTTGCTTGTATCTGTGTTGGTTAAGTTTCTGGCTGTCGTTTCTTCCTGCTCTTTCTTTTGGGGTGAATTCTTTCGTATCATCATTTTGAAGGGAGAAAAGGAATTAATGAGGTAGAAAAAATTAAAATTAGAAAAATTAAAATTAAAAAATTAAAAACACACAAAAAAACCCCAAATAAATGATGCTAGATCCTAGGTGTGTTTTGGTCTGGGTGTTGAAAGTGGCTTGATATGTTAGAGAAAAAGGGGAAAGAAGAAAATAAAAGGAAATCGTTTAAAAATTTGAAAAAGTGAATACACTGAAGTAGACTAAAATGAAATGATGGAAGTAAACTAGAATTTGAAAAAATTCACACAAAAGTAAAAAATATAGTAGAAAAAATTAAAGAAAAATATTTTTAATAAAAATTAAAAATAAAAATGAATTTTTTCTCTTTCTGTATTGAAAAAAAAGAAAAGTGAAAAAGAGAAAAAAAATAAAAGAAAATTGAATAGATGGACCTGCCAACAGACTGAAATACTACTGAAATTACTTCGTTTTCCCCTAGAAGTCAGACTGTGAAGCGCTTTATAGTCCATAAGCTAATCAGGTGGTGAGACTTCTATTCTTGAAGACTGAGGTTGGCCCACTTGCACGGGGCTTAGTGTAATGGCTCCATTCTCCACTTGACGGCGCTGCTAGCCTACTGGGGTTGATTGTTGTGGCGCTTGTAGGTGCATATGCGCATGTGCAGGAGTGGTGAAAATGGTGTCACCCAGCTACCCAGTTCCTAGTATTGGAACTCTGTTCTACCTGATCAGCAATCACACACCTGTCCTTTGTCTTCAGCTTTTGTCCACTCCCTGCTTTTACACTGTGACCAAGCCCCAGGTTGTACTTCTCTCCTGAGTTTTGTCTCAGATGTGGCTGTTTTCTGTGGCCCCTTACTTCTGAGGGACTGCGGCTTTGACCCGTTCTGCCCCTCTGCAGAGGGTTTAACCGAGCAATGGCCAAATGCCAGCTGTACCCAGGAAAGTTTGTGGGACCGTGCTGCTGCTGATGCCCGGAGACTACGGCCAGGTGCCAGCCTGCCCCAGAAAAAGTTCTCAAGATATTTTAGCAGCAGCGTTTCAAGGATTATGGAAAATCACAACACACATCTGGCACCAGGCTTCACCCTTAATGACCTTGTTCCAGCACCAGCGAATGTGGCCATTCTCTGGGGTCTGTTGGGCCCAGGTTGCCTCACAGCCCCTACCAAATGTCCTTCCAGCAGTGGAACCACTTCTCCCCGTGTGGCCCAAGAGCCTCCCAGACCCCACTCTGTTCCTGGGTCTTTTCCCTTCCCACTAGAGCACTTTCCGGTATTGAGCTGTGGAGTTGCAGGCTCTGTGCTCCCCCTGTTTACAGTCTTCATGGATTTAAACCCTCTCCTTTCTCCCTTTTTAGTTCAGTCCCTGTGGCTGTTTCCAATTTTCCCCTTTCTCTCCAGCTGCTTTTGGGAAGGGGTGCTTCTCCTGTATTCTCCCCACTGTCTCTGTCCTCTCTGCATGCAAAAGCACCTCCCTGCCCTCCACAGCTTCTGTCTCCTCAAGTCACCTCTCTGTGCCACGTACCTGCTGAATTCTGTGGTTCAGGTTGTGCAGATTGTTGTGTTAATCCTCCAATCAGTTTTCTAGGTATGCAGGATGGTTTAGTGTTGGTCTGGCTGTATTTCATGGATGTGAGACATACAAAAAACTTCCATGCTGTTCCACCATCTTGGCTCCCTCCAATAAACTTTATTTCTTACAGCAGTTAAAAGTGTACAGTAAAATGAACAGACACATAGAGTTCCCGTGTGTTCCCTTTCCCCCAACCCATGGTTTTCTCTAGTGTTAACTTTTGAACTGGTATAGACTACATTTGTTACAAGTTATAATTCAATATTGATACAATTAAAAAAATTTTTTTTAACGTTTATTTTTGAGAGAGAGACAGAGACAGAGTGTGAGTGGGGGAGGGGCAGAGAGAGGGAGACAGAATCTGAAGCAGGCTCCAGGATCTGAGCTGTCAGCACAGAGCCTGATGTAGGGCTCAAACTCATGAACTGCGAGATCATGACCTGAGCTAAAGTCGGATGCTTAATTGACTGAGCCACCCAGGCACCAATACTATATTATTAACCAAAGTCCATAGTTTACTCTAGGGTTTATTTTTTGGGTTGTATAGCTTTCATGTCCTGTATTCATGAAAGTATTAAGTATCATACAGAGTAATTTGAATATTATCCCCTAACTTGACCTATTTGTCCATCTGCCCTTTACTCCACCCTCAGCCCCGCCCCCTCACATGGGCAACTACTGTCTTCTTACTGTTTGTATAGTTTAACATTTTCTAGAATGTCATATAGTTGGAATCATATGGTTCGAGGCCTTTTCAGACTGAATTTTTACTTAGAATATGCATTAAAGTCCCCTCCCCTCCCATGTCTTTCCAGGGATTGAAAACTCATTTATTTTTATCACTGAATAATATTGCATTTAATGGATATATGATTATTCATTCACCTATTGAAAGACATCTTAGATACTTGGTTGCTTCTAAGTTTGGGTGTTATGAGTAAAGCTGCTATAAACATTTGTATGCAGGACATAAATTTGTTTCAGATATAAGTTTTCAACTTATCTGGATAAGTACCTAGGAGTGCAATTGAAGAGTTAGATGGTTAGCCTCGCAAAAGCACTCTCCTAACTTGTTTTCATAGTCACATTTGAACTGTAATTTTTAAAAATCCAATTTTGTTCATGAATATATAATAAAAATACCCATACATATTTGGAAATTCTATCAAGATTGCTAGATTCTTTGGAATAGTTTGGTGGTAGGAGTAGGAAGGTAGTATCTTGCTTGTAAGGGTTTGAAGGAGCAAAAGGTGGAAAAGTGAGCTGTTTTGATTGATTGATTGATTGAGGGAGGGTGCAAGTGAGTGAGGGGCAGAGAGAGAGAGAGGGAAAGAGAGCGAAGCAGGGCTCCTGCTCAATAGTGAGCTGTTTTCTTTTTTTTCAACGTTTTTTTTATTTATTTTTGGGACAGAGAGAGACAGAGCATGAACGGGGGAGGGGCAGAGAGAGAGGGAGACACAGAATCGGAAACAGGCTCCAGGCTCTGAGCCATCAGCCCAGAGCCTGACGCGGGGCTCGAACTCACAGACCGTGAGATCGTGACCTGGCTGAAGTCAGACGCTTAACCGACTGCGCCACCCAGGCGCCCCGATAGTGAGCTGTTTTCAAAGAGGAACTATATGATGTGCAACAAACTGTCATTATATTCACTGACTTGGAAAGTATTGTAGAGATATTGAAACAAAGAGTTGGGAAAACTCCCCTGCACAACTGTGTGTTTCCTGTTCTGGTTTGCATAGGGTCTGGCCTCTGGATGCTCCTTGAAGCCTCTTGGCACAGCTGCACTGTCAGCTGGGCTCGTTTTCCGAGATTAGCACAGCATAGAGCCCTTCCTTCTACTCAAACATCTCACTGTCCACATTCCTGCTGCCAACAGAGCCTACCATATAGCTTTTACTTAGGATGTCGGCAAAACAGTTTCTTCTAAATATTAAAAAAAATTAATATACTCTCCAAAGTAAGACCAGAATCCCGACATGTGATCTTCGCTTAGTAATTTTTGAATGACCCAAAATACTTGCAGGCCCCTTCTTATCTATTTTACATTTTGTAAATAATTCAGCCATTGAATTTTATAGAGTTTATAATATATTGCTCTTCTGAAACACAACACTAGTCTGTGGTGAGAATTAAGATTAACATGAAAATAACACATTTTTAATCCATTTAGCTGATGATTACTTGATTCTTTTTGAATATTCAGATGAGCTGAAGAATTGCAAGAGAAACAAAGACAACTTTACATTCCAAGAGGCGTGCCAGTGCATGGCTATTTTTAGTCCCTGGCATCAGTCAGGACATACTTGTTGCATATCAGGTGTGTTGAATGTGGCACACGGTCACGGTGATATGCAGCAGGCTCTCAGCTGACCTCTCCCAACCTTGTAGGAATACCCTTGCATCTGTGAGACTCCAGTAAATGCTTTTCAGGTAAGCCTGTGATGCCTGAGTTTGGCTGCTGTGGGTTTGTGAGGTTCATTGTGGGGGGACGGCATGGGGCCACAGAAGATTTGCTCTTTTTTAGGGGACCAATAGACAGGTAGGGTTCACAGATATTCTGTGGTAAGCTCAATCATTCAGCCATCTAGTGCTAACCTTGTTGCTAGGACAAAGGAAATAATACATATATTCTCTGAGGAGTTTATCAACATGGCTGTCATTTTTTCTTAGCCACTTGACAAGATCTTGACATTGAGGAAGTATGTCCCTGCACCACTCCCTTTAAATTCTAGCTCAACACAATAGATGCTGTAAAGCTTCAAAATAGGTTACCATTTATGTGATTCTTACTATGTGCTATGTCTTTCTTTCAATTAATTATTAGTTGTCACAAACATCAATGAGGTGGGTGAAAAATTAAGGCTTAGAGAGATTAAATAACATGTCCAAACTGGTAAGGGGATAGCTCTGAGATTGACCCTCAGGTCTTTCTCACACTGAAGATGGGGCTTCCTTAACCACAGTGCTGTCCTGCCACCTAAAAATAGACTTGTCTATACCAATGCAAGAAGCTGTCACATTTGTCTGACACAGTTGTGTTTTTCTAAATAAGGGCTCATTATTACTCCTTGCTCAACTACCCGTAATATAATTACAATCAATTTTGATGTTGCTAAATGATTTTGAATTATCTCCTCAAATTATCTTTATTACTTCTCTGAAAAACGGAGGCTTAATATATTGATAAGTTGTCAGAATTGCCCTTTAATTTTTCAGTGATCAGTAATACCACCCAGGATCTTTCTCAGCTTCTGGAGATGACTAGAGCTTTGTAAATATACACACTTTCTTGCTCTCTCTGTCTCTCTCTCTCAATCAGTAAGGTCATTGTCTAATTCTCTTAGGATCCTGATGCACACCAGGACCCATTCTTATTTTACGCACACTTACATTGTATTTCTAGTATTTTTCTCTTGTTTTTCTACTGAGTATTGATTTTTGTCTTCATTAATTCTTCCCATCACTGCCAATTTCCTTCATTCTTTGTGTTCAACATCTCTTTTAAAGTGTTACTGAATTGACTTATTCTGGATTTGTTGATTTCTCATTCTTAATTTATTTCTTGTTACTTTTCTTTCATTTATAAGGCTTATTGTATTTTCTATAACATGCATTTTGCCCCCTTCTGTGGTTATTTTGTTCCTTCTCTGGGGATTATGTTTGCTTTTTTTTCTACCCCTTGGTCCCCAGGTCTGTTCCAGGCTCTTTGGAGTCTGGGTTGGGGTGTAGTGGAATCAGAACCCAGGCCAGCACTGCCTGGGGGAAACTTCAAGGACTGTCAGGGTCTGGGCTCCATATAATCACTGAGGGTTATTGTTAGATCATTCTCTTCCTACCTGTCTCTGGCCCCCCTGCCAGCACCAAGCAAGGCTCCCCCATCTCCGCCCCCCCCCCCCCACCAGGGCCTGCAAGTTGGCCAGGAAAGGGAAAGCAGTGCCCACAGCATCAGGGACACGTGGCTGGCTTCTTTGGTCCCTGGTCTTTCATCAAGAGAATAATGGGTTCCATTCATTGTTAGGCATACTGGGCTTTGAACCAGATGTCTAATATCTATTATCTCAAACCTTACCCCCACCCTGAAAGGTTAATTACTATCTATGTTTGACAGATGAGGAAACTGATGCTCTGAGAGGTTAAGGATCTTGCCAGAGAGTGAAGTTTATAGATGGATGCACTGGGATTCCAGGCCCTGTCTGTGTGACTCCACAGTCTCCATTGTTTCCACCACAGCATTCTGCCAGAATGAACTTGTTACTTGAGTACTTTCTACACCTTTTGTTATCTGCATTTGGATTAGATCCTTCTTGTTCTAATTAGAGGGTGTTTTAAGTATTCCCTACTGTTGTATCTTAATACTATTGCATCATGCTCCCAAGAGTTGTTTCTCCCTACTTAATTCATTAAGAATCCCAGTACATTATTTCCTTAGTTTATTGTATTAGAATCTAGTAGCTGGTGAATCCTGTTTCCTGGCTTCCTGCCACAGTGAGAGCAGGTCTAAATTAATTAAAATGTGTTGCTCTGACAATCTAATAATAGCAAAATCAAGGTTATTGGTCATTTTCAACTTAATGAATTAAATTTTCCTGCTTACAGGGCTTTTACATGGACCCTTAACTTTGATTGATGCTGGTTCTTTTACTTTAGACCTGTGTCTTGCCTATACAGAGTACTCTGCTGATGTTCACAAAGAAGCATGATTGGCATTGGCCTGACTGTAGGTTGGGTTAAGATGCTGATACATGGGGGATATGTCTCAGTTTCATAAAGTACTTTTAATTTTTTTAATTAAAAATTTTTTAATGTTTATATTTGAGAGAGAGAGAGAGAGAGAGAGAGGGAGAGAGAGAGAGAGAGAGAGAGAGAGAGACATAGAGAGAGGGAGACACAGAATCCGAAGTAGGCTCCAGGCTCCAAGCTGTCTGCCCAGAGCCCAATGTGGGGTTTGAACCCACTTGAACTGCAAGATCATGCCCTGAGCTGAGTCACCCAGGCACCCCGAGTACTTTTAATTATTTTTAATCTACAATACAAAGATTAGATGCATGAGGTCACTGTCAGTTCTGTAATTCTGGTTTTGAGTAAGTTTTGGCTTGATGAGTATCAACATTTCCTTTCTTATTTTCTTTCTTTCTTTCTTTCTTTCTTTCTTTCTTTCTTTCTAGTGATAACCACTCTTGAACATTTCGGCATATTTCTTTTTAACCTGTGTGTGTGTGTGTGTGTGTGTGTGTGTGTGTGAGTGAATTTTATCACAACTGAGATCCTAGCACATACACAATTTTGTATTCTTTCTCAATTAATGTAGATAATAAATTCTCCATCATTAAAAACTCTCCATGAATATAATTTTAATGGCTACATAGTATTTCATAGTATGTATATGCCACAGCTTACTAACCATTCCCCAGTGTTAGGCATTTAAATCATTTCTCATTTTATGTATAATGCTCCCAGTTCTGCTGTAGTGCATCCATTTTTGTCCAGATTTATGATCGTTTCATTTATATTGATTCCTTGAAATGAAATTAATAATAAAAAATATGACCACTTTAGAGATACTTGGTAAATAACGCTTGCCAGATTACTTACCGGAGTTTGTTTCCACTCCAGCCAGCAGTGGGGGAAGAGTGTAGGACTCATTGCCCCCATACACTGTACATGGCTAATTTGATAAGCAAACGCTAATGGTGCTATTTTGATTTATATTTCTTTGGTTACCAGTAAAGTTAAACATTTTTTATCTATATATTAATTTTTTTGAGTCCTTTAAAAAACTCTCTACTTTTTATGTATTGAAGTTTGGTATATTTCTTACAGCTTACAAGGGATCTTTATATGCCAAGGATACTGACCCTTTTTCCATTTCATTTATTGAAAATTTTCCTAATTAGTTGTTGGCCTTTATATTTTTATATATTTTTTTGATGTTTACCTGTGTTTAACTTACTAAATTTTACTGAGCACTTTAGTTTACTATGTAATTTATGATATACTATGGAATATATAATTTATGATGTAAAATTAAATATGCTAATTTAATTTACTAATTTTGATTTTTCAGTTGTCAGTTGTTATCTTTTGTGTGAGTGTGATTTCTGCCATCAGTTTTAAAAGTCTTTTTCCCTTAGATTTAAAAAAAGAAGAAAGTCTTTTCAAATACAGAAAGATAAGTATATTTAACTATATGGTTTTTTTCTAGCTCCTCTAATGGAATTTTACAACTTCAACTCTGTGATTTACTTGGCATTTACCTTGGAGTACATTTTGGGATTAAAAAAATCTAACGTGATTTCCCCCTATAGATAATCAGTTGACCCTGCAATATTTTTGTTAAATAAGCCATTGTATCATCACACTTCATGACTTCATCATGTATTTATGTTTTATCTAACTTTTGGTCTGTTTCTATGCTGTTTTGTTTTATTGATCTGTTTCTGATTTATCCTAGAATGATACTCTTAATTACTGTAGCTTTATAATATGGTTTATTACTTGAAAGATTGTATTTTTCCTTCTTACAGTATTATCTAGAACTTACTTATTTTAACCTTTTCTAAAATATAAATTATAACATCATTTAGCCCAATTCTTTATTTGACCTCTATTTCCCTTGACCTCTCTCCCCTCCCACCCTGAAGTAAAAACCAATAAAATAATAACTAAAAGGAAACATAAATAGCTCTAGGATTTTTGTTGGAACTGTGTAAAACCAATAAAATGATTTAGGCAGAACTGAACTCTTTTAGTGCCTATCTAGAAAGGCACTTTCCTTTTAAACAAAAGTTTCTTAGTTTTTGTTGGGTCAGAGATGGTCATCAGGTGGCCCTGTGTGAGCACCAAAGATGTTCCAAGGCAGAACTGTGTGACCACAGCCTGCAAATGGCCAAATGTGGCCAAAGGCTGCCAGCGAATGCCCTCAAGCTAGAATGGTTTTTACACTATTAAAGGGCTGTAAAATGAACCAAAGAAGAATATGCAACAGAAACCTTATGTGGCCTACAAAGCTGAAAATATTTACTATCTGGCTCTTTACAGATAAGGTTGGCTGGGGCACCATGAAGCAAAACACTAGCAAGCAAGCTGAAGGCGTTTGGAGTTCACTTGTTTGTCATGAGTCATGGCTTTGCTTCCCTTGCTACCTCTTCAGCACATTGTTGGGAAGGTTTTGTTTGTTTAATTTATTTAAGGTGATCTTATCTGAGGATGTCAGTGAACATCTATAGGTTTTGTTTCTTCCTACATTTCAGAATGTTTTTATACATTTTAAAAAGTGCCTTGAGTGAGTGTTATGAAACTTAAAAAAGAAATAGTACTTCTTTTTGAAGGATCATGTGGTCTCAAGGCAACATCTTGTTTTGATGACCCCTCCCCAAAGTAGGGCACGCAGGGCCACTGGATGGGCTCAGCGGAGTCCCCAGGGTCTGCCCTGTGCTCCAGCCCCACAAGCAGTGCTGTTTAGTAGATGTCTTAACCAGAGCAAGGCCTTTTGTTAACCTGGTGTGATCTGGTTTATTATCCCATTAACTCCCATCTGTTGTTACTGGAGAAAGCCGGCTCCCTTAGGACTGGACATGGAGCGTGGGTCTGGTGGGTTCAGGTGAGGAGGGAGCCCAGGAGGGACTTGGGTATCCTGAAGGTTTAGGAAGGAGATGTGAGGAGGAGAGATGGTTGGAAGAGACAGACAGTGTCTACAGGTCACTGTTACTGGTAAGGAGAGTAGGTTCCATGTCCCAGGAGACCCGAAAACCCCACGGACTGAGGGACTTAGAGAGATGAGTCAGAAAAATGATACTGAATCTGCCTTTGCCCCAGATGTTTCCATCGTTGCTGAAGGAAAGGCAGGAGAGGACTAAGTGAGATTTTGTTTCGGGTTTAGCAGCCTGAGTCTCACCTGTGGGTCCCAAACTCTAATAGGCTTTCATTAGGGCTTCTCTCCTGTGCCTTGGAAAATGTGATTGTCCAGAGTTTGAATTCAACCTTTGGATGTTCTGAAAGGAAAAACAAACAAAGTTTAAGCCTTAAACTTGTAAGTTTACCTTCTGAAATATAAAAGGTGTTTGCTGGCAGTTTCATAATCTTTTTTTGTTTTTTTCCAAGTGTAGAATTATTCAAGAGTAGTGTAAGGTCCTGCAGAGTTTGGTTAATAGAATTTACAGCAGGCAAGTCAGGCAAATACCAGATTTCATGGAAAAGCTTCTAAAGCAAAGTTGTTGGAATTTAAATTAGATTTGAGTGTGACAGATCCACTACTGAGAAATGCTATAGTGCCTCACGGTTAAATTCTACAGGAATCTGCCTAGAATTAATAGTGTTGTTTTTCTGATGCAGTGGGTACTGATTTTGAGTTTTGAGTCCAAGTTTATACACTTTCCAGATGTAATCATTTTACTCAAGTAAAAGAAAATACGGCTGAATCAGGGACTCAAAACCATTACATTGAGAATGTGTCTGGCAACAGTTTAGTGGTCCAGTCAAGAATATTCTAGCAATTCAATTCTGAGGAGGAGTTATGGGAAAATTTCCTGCTCATGAAAAGTAGAGTTTTGAGAATCAAGGAGGAAACAGTGAAATTAAAAATATTAGGAGGTCTATCTATCTCCAGCTCACACATTTCATAAAATGAACTGGATACCTGGCAAATTGCTGTAGGGTACACTGTGAGATTTTAATGCTAGTAAACTATTTGTTCACTAGAATATCCTTGATGGAAATCAGAGTTCTTTCACTGTGTCTCTATCGTTTCTGGCAAGTGCCTTGGACACTTAGAGCTCTTGTTAGCAGGCAGGATGGTTCAGTGAGTCCCACGTGTGGGCTGACTTGAGGTGTTGGGAGCTACCTACATGGGTGCTATAACAGTTCAGATCCTTCCCAGGGCAGGGCTTCATTCCTTTCCAAGTCATTAGAACATATCCATATATATTCCTGAAGGATTGTGTCTAAACTCCCTCAGAAAGGGGTTCCTAGAAGATTTTTAAAGATGTATTTATTTCTTGGGGCGTTATGAGCTATAGTGTCTGTCTTGTTCATCACTTTATATTCAGCTCCCAGATGGGGCCTCACACATTATAGATACTCAATACATATTTGTTGAGGGAATAAATGGACTATAAATTAGGTGTTTTGAGTTTACAATCCTAGTTCTCATATTTAACCACTGTACAATGTTAATAGTAGGGGCCGATTTTTTATAATTCCTTTATAGTTTTATTTGATCATCACAGCAAGAGTCACAAAGACGGTATTAGTCAGGATATGCTAGATTATGCTGTGGTCACAATGCCGTGGTTTCAGTGGCTTCACACAACAGAGCAAAGTGCACTGTAGTCTGGGCAGCAGGACTTGATGAGGTGACTTGGTGATCCAGGCTGCTCCAGTATCAACACAACTTTGTCATCCTCAACCCCAGGCTGGATAAGAGTGGGGCTGCAGCATCATGCATGTGCTTTTCATTGTCCAGATCTGGAAGCAACATGCCATACATCTGTCCATGTTTCATTGGTCAGAACTGGTCACATGACACCATCCAACTGCAGGGGGACTGGGAAGTACCCTTGCAGGGAAGGAGAGAAAAACCAGAAGTTGATGTATAATGATAATAGCTATCATAGGCCCATTATACAAATATCTCCATTTTACAGATGATAAAATTGAGGCCCAGAGAAGATAGGTTATTTATCCAAAGTTATGCAACTGGTGTATGGCAGAACAAAGCCTGGTATTTAGGTTTGTTTGTTTTCAAAGCCCATACTCTTTTTTTAAATTAAGTTTTTAAATTTTAATTCCAGTATAGTTAACATGCAGTGTTATATTAGTTTCAGTTGTACAATATAATGATTCAACAATTCTATATATTACTCAGTGCTTTTCTTGGTAAGTGTACTTTTAATCCCCTTCGCCTGTTTCACCCATTCCCCCCCCCCCCCCATCTCCCCTCAGTAACCATCAGTTTGTTCTCTATAGTTAAGAGTCTATTTCTTGGCTTGTCTCTCTTTTTTATTTCCTTTGCTAATTTGTTTTATTTCTTAAATTTCACATGTGAGTGGAATCATATGGTATTTGTCTTTCTCAGATTGACTCATTTTGCTTAGCATTATACGGTACTCTCTAGCTTCATCCATGTTGTTGCAAATGGCAAGATTTCATTTTTTTTATGACTGAATTATATTCCATTGTGTATACATCACATCTTCTTTACCCATTCATCTATTGATGGATACTTGGGCTGCTTCCATAATTTGGCTATTGTAAATATGTGGCAGCAAACATAGGGGTGCATGTATCCTTCTGAATTAGTGAATTAGTATTGTTTAAAATACAATTCTTTAAAAAATGCTATTTTAAAAAAAAAGTTTACTTATTTATTTTGAGAGAGAGAGAACATGCACACAAGTGGGGGAGAGACCATCAGTGCAGAGCTCAACATGGGGCTCAAACTCATGAACTGTGAGATCATGACCTGAGCTAGAAATAAGAGTTGGACGCTTAACCAACTGAGCCACATGGGCACCCCAGTTTTTTTGTATTTGGGGGGTAAATACTCAGTAGTGTGATTATTGGATTGTAGGGTATTTCTATTTTTACCTTTTTGAGGAACCTCCATACTGTTTTCCACAATGGCTATGCCAGTTTGTATTCCCACCAACAATGCACAAGGATTCCTTTTTCCTCCACATTCAATGCCAAACAATATTCTTGTTGTTTCTTGTGTTTTTGATTTTAGCCATTCTGACAGGTGTGAGGTGGTATCTCATTATAGTTTTGATTTGCATTTCCCTAATGATGAGCGATATTGAGCATCTTTCAAAGCCATACGCTTAACCACCATGCAATATTACCTTTCTTGAGGAAATTAATTTTCTTCTAAAGAAAACTTGATCTTAGTGAAGGGGAGAATAAAGAAGTATTGGATTTGGGGTTTGGGTACTTGGTTTATAGGACTGATCCCATCACTGACTTTCTTTTACATATAGCTAAGCTACTTCTCTTGGCTGATATCCTCACATGGGAATAATAATTACTATAATGGTAATATAAAGTAATGCATATAATAGCACCTGAAGAGCCATAACGTATTGTATAAAGATATGATGATATTACTACTGACACCTGCTTTGTGCATTAGTCTTGTGCAGATTTATCACATGTAACAAGCCTCAAGATTCTTACAAGAAAACCAGTAGACCCTTCAAATAATCTTGGTACATTTAGGTGTACCAAGCTTTACTTGGTAAAGCTTTACTTTACTTTTGTAAGCTTTAGCTTACAAAAGAATATGCTATCTGTTACAATATAAAGCTTAACTTCATTGGGGTAATCTTTTCAGACATTTCATTACATTCATTACTGAAATGATGTTAAGTTTCAACTAAATTTATTAGCTCTCACTTTCTAATCCTCCTTCCCCTATCTTTTTATTATATAACTTTTTGAAAACTGTTCTTTTATTTTTTATTGTTATTATTTTAAAAATGTTATTTATTTTTGAGAGAGACAGAGACAGAATGCGAGTGGGTTAGGGCAGAAAGAGAGGTAGACACAGAATCCGAAGCATGCTCCAGGCTCCGAGCTGTCAGCACAGAGCCTGACATGGGGCTCGAACTCACGAGCTGTGAGATCATGACCTGAGCTGAAGTTGGACACTCAACTGACTGTGCCACCCAGGTGCCCCCAAAACTGTTCTTTTAAAAGTGTGTATCCCATGGAGCCTGGGTGACTCAGTTGGTTGAGCACCCGACTTCAGCTCAGGTCAGGACCTCTGGGTTCTTGAGTTTGAGCCCCATGTCAGGCTTGCTGCTATCAGTGCAGACCCCACTTCGGATCCTCTGTCCCTCTCTGTCTCTACCCCTCCTCAGCTCGCACTCTTTCTAAAAAATGAAAACAACAACAAAAATTTTTTAAGAAGTGGGTATCCCAAAGAGCATTTCCAGATGGATATGTCATTGTAAATTCAGGAAGGTTTTTAATATTTTGCCATCTGTTTATAGTGACATGGAGTGGCTCAAGTCAAAACAGGTGCATGTTGTTGTGACCTTAGTAAGAAAAGCAACCCTCTTCCTTTGTAGCTGTGGGAGGAGGGGGAAATGTTTTTGTCAAATGTGTTAAATCACTGGCCCTAGCTTCCTGGCCCCCAAAACTTGGTGTGATGTTGTGGTTCTCAATATTCATCTTCTATTTTGAGTATCTCCCAAGCTTGATGTTGTAATGCATCTCTTTTCCCCAGTCCCACCTGGCAGATCTCGATCATGCCAGAATGTGTGGTCCACTGAGGGCACCCAGAGCCTCACATTGCTTTAGATGTGATATAGTAGATTTTTATGATCCTTTGGCTTCTTCCTGGCAGTGGTTAATAATGCAATGCATAATTAGACTAGAAAAGAAAAAGTTTTCTGTGAAAATTTGGGAGCAGAATTCGCATTAATTAAAAAAAATACCCAGCATATTTTTCTCAGACCCCATCTCATAGACATGTTTATTCCTCATTGTTTAAATATAACCCTCCTTAACCAAGGGCAAGCATGCTATGCCTTTCTCCTCCTCTCCCGTTTGGACATAAAGCCTGTTATTGTTGATTGTTCTGCAGTTGGGTCCCTTGAAAATGAGATTTCATTTAAGTAGAACATTTTCATTACAGGGTATCAGGCCTCTTTAATTTTGTACTTTTAGAGTGGCTAGGACAACATTTACATTTACTCCTGATTTTCTCTTTTCAGAGTCCTGGACAGACAGGGAGGATTCATTAGAGAATAGATCATGATGACACATCTCTTTATTGGTGAGCCATAAAAGTTTGGAGAAAGAGCACAGAAAGTAGGCATTTACAGTGTTAAAAGCCTTCGGCAAATTATATATGCTGTGGTTTTAACTGACCTTGGAAGTTATGTAAGTCTTTGTATGTACTTTTGTATCTGAATGTGGTCTATAAAAATGATGGTAATCTGTTGAATTTATAAAATAGCTTCCCAGAGGCCTGGTTCAGCTCTTTCATACTGGTGAGCAGTGAATTGACACTGTGTCTCAGTTTGGGGAAGGAACCACTTTGGTTGTACCTCCTTTCTATTCCGGTTCCTTTCAGTTCCCTTACACAAATACTTCTTACAAAGCTCTCCTAAAACTACTTAAATTCCAGGTGGGTCAGTCTGTTGTGCCTTTAGATTCCATTCACTTGTAATGCATTTCAAGTACCCTTTCCCCCTTTATTGTTTTTTTCTATTGCTCCCTTTTCAATTCTTCCAGTTTCTTTAACTTTACTTTGAGATAAATTTTTAATGCTTCTGAAAACCAAAATTAATTAGAATAATGAGCCAAGCGAGATTAAAAATCTTACAGGGCAGAAAGAAGGGTGGGCCCACGATTAGGTTGACCCAGAGCCGAGTAGGCATTGATGGGCTGTGGCTGCCACCCTGGGCAGCCTCACAACCATTTCTTCCCTTCAGGTTGTCCTTGTCTCTCATTCCCAGCTCTGCCTTCTGTAGCAGTAGACACAGGTGAGACAGGGGCTGTCAAGGCGGGCCTCTCTCAGGAGCTGACATCCCAGCCGAGACCTGAAGGGTGCTTTGCTGAGAGGCAGGAAGGGCATTTCAGGTACAGAGAGTGTTTCAGGATATGCTAGGAGTTGGGAAGCTAGAGATAAATCCCACTTAGTGCCTGACAGTTTAGGCTGGTTGTCAAGCCACTAAGCTTGATCTGCTGCCACTTCCTGTCTCCCTGAAACTGACACTTCCTGTAACCCATTTTTTGGCTTCAGTTAAACCGGTATCTCTTTCAACCTGCAGTTTCACTCCAGATAACCTTGAAGGGAGCTATTTACCTGATTCCTCCAGCCAACGTCAGCCTAATGTCTGTAAGAGGTACAAATTCTGATATGTATGTTAAAAAACAACAACAAAATACTGATCAGTGGGGCGCGCCTGGGTGGCTCAGTTGGTTGAGCATCTGACTCTTTTTTTTTTTTAAATTTTTTTTTTCAACGTTTTTTATTTATTTTTGGGACAGAGAGAGACAAAGCATGAACGGGGGAGGGGCAGAGAGAGAGAGAGGGAGACACAGAATCGGAAACAGGCTCCAGGCTCCGAGCCATCAGCCCAGAGCCTGACGCGGGGCTCGAACTCACGGACCGCGAGATCGTGACCTGGCTGAAGTCTGACGCTTAACCGACTGCGCCACCCAGGCGCCCCAAGCATCTGACTCTTGATGTCGGCTCAGGTCATGATCTCATGGTTCGTGAGTTCGAGCCCCATGTCAGGCTCTGAGCTGACAGCATGGAGCCTGCTTGGGATTCTCTCTTCCTCTCTCTCTCTTTGGCCCTCCCCTGCTCACTTGTACTCACTCTCTCTCTCAAAATAAATAAATAAACATTGAACACACACACACACACAAAACTGGTCAAGTTAATTTAGCGTAGACTCTCATAGAGTGGTGATAGGTAGCTGAATATGCCACCCCTGAGTGTGCCTTTTTGGCATATTGATTATTTTGAATTTAAGTTACTTGAGAAACAACCATTGCAAGAAGGACAGTGTAACCCTTCTTTGTCCCCCTGAAGGCAGGAAGTAAATCTCTCCTGTGAAAGCCCTCCCTGTACCAGGAGAGCATCCTTATCACTAGAGACAGGGAATTCAGGGCTGAGAGGGCTATCTAAACAAACCTTATTACTTCTTCACTAATTTACCACCCAACCTCAAACCCCTTTGTCAGGTCAAGTTTATTGCTTCCTTGTCAAAAAGGCATAAAAGCTGCCTGCTTTGGTCACTTCTTTGAATGTCATATCTTTGGGTTCTTATACATATGAAATTAATTTTTTTATGTCAGCTTAATTATTCAACCAGCCAAACAACCTAGAAGGGAAGAAGGGAAAAGTCCTCCCCCTTCAATGGGTATAATTCTTAAGCTGTAATTTTCTGCCTCAGATGTAAATGATACTAAGAAGTCAGTCCTACAGCAGCAGTGACAAACTGGTTCCTAGTTATTTGCCCTCCCTCTTACTTATTACCTTTTAAAAACTTTAGCCTCAGTTTTACAATTAGATCAGCCCTGAAGGGAAGCTGCTTACTACATATGCTGCATTAGACTTAATTTGCATGGAATAATATTAACAGTATCTGTAGGCTTAGTTTCCTATATATACATGTGACCACATAACCATTGTGCTAACATTAAGTTTTAAATGCTTTCATTTTAAATATCAGCCTTTGGGGGGAATAATCAAGACCCAACAGAAGGGAAAATTAGGCTTGTGACATTATCATACCAAAAAAAGAGAACATTATCATAAAGTGGAAAGGAAAACAGTAAAATAAAAATCTTACCAACTGCAGAGGGTAAATAAAAAAGAATGATGGCCGTTATTACTAAATACGAAAATCAACAACTCTAACGTGAGAAAATTAAGGTTTTTCATGGAAAAGGAGGGGTTTGCATATCAACTAGAAAAGAGAGCCTTTAAGGCAGAACAGTTTCCTTAGGACATTGTAATGAGAATAGAGGACACAAGTAAGTCATTGCTTTATGTCATAAATGATACATTTGAAACCGTTGTCTCAAGGCTCTGATTAGCCTATGAAAGCATCCATATTCAAATGGTAGGAAATGATGCATTACATAATCAAGGTAAAAAACTTCATAAAACCTCTGAGAGGACTGTCAAGCTATTCATTTTGAGTAGACAATTCTAGAAGGATGTTACAAAGATCTCCATAAAGTTGGGGAAAGCACTATTGGCTGTGTGTAGGTGGCCCCAGGGGATCTCAACTACTGTGGAGGCTGATTTTGGCCAGATGGTGTTGTTCAGATATATAAAAAAGAATAAGCCAATCGTGTCTTTCTGGGACCTGTCGATACTTTTCAGAGGCAGAAACAAGTAGAAAATTTAAAAGCCCTTTTTAAAAAAAATTTTTTTAACATTTACTCATTTTTG
The DNA here is from genome assembly GCF_016509475.1 of Prionailurus bengalensis. Lineage (NCBI taxonomy): Eukaryota > Metazoa > Chordata > Mammalia > Carnivora > Felidae > Prionailurus > Prionailurus bengalensis. Next base: position 39,591,810 of record NC_057344.1, on the reverse strand, counting down.
AGAGACAGAGAAAGAGCGTGAGTGGGGGAGAGGCAGAGAGGGAGGGAGACCCAGAATCTGAAACAGGCTTCAGGCTCCGAGCTATCAGCACAGAGCCTGACACAGGGCTTGAACTCCTGGACTGTGAGATCCTGACCTGAGCTGAAGTCGGACGCTTAATGGACTGAGCCACCCAGGTACCTGGAGGTTAGCTCTTCTTTTGAAGCGAACCCAACTATGCAAAAATGGTGCTGATTTCATTATTTTTTTCCTGGGGTTCTGGCATCTCTTATATATCATTTCTGGGAATTCTACTGTGAAATTTGACAAATTGTGTGAGAATTCCTCTATAAAGGTCAAAAGGAACAGGGCTGTGGAAAGATGAAGGGGAGAGAGGAAAGACTTCCTAGCTGGCCCACTGCGAATGTCTCACATCTGTGCTCTGCTGCCTGTCCCTTTATGATGTGACCACAGCATGCTGAGGAGGTGGAGCGGTGTCCCCAGATGCACAGGGAGCAGCATTAGATGGCTGATGCAGCCATAGATGGGGAGTGTGCATCAGGGGAGCTGGACAGAGAAGCAGCCTCAATTCACTGCAAGTCCATGACTGCAACGATCCATGGCCTCCACAGGTTCTGTGAGGTTCAGGCAGGTGCCCGGCCACAGCCCAGAGCTTTCCAACCAGTGTGTCCTTGGGAGAAGATGGACAGCCCTCTTCTACCTCCCTTCCTGTTCTGCGGGTCCCTGGCCAACCTCAGGGCACAGGGAGTGCTGTGAAACATGAAATAAACAGAACTTATTTATTATTGAGAGCAAAGGAGCACAGTGACTTAATATAAACACATTTAGGTAGACATTTCTGGTACTTAAAACACCTAAAATTTCCAGTGAGGGAGTTCTGACCCCACTGATACCTGATTATCATTACTGACTTGGAGATGTTCTCATCACATCGTTAAGTCATGTTCTTATTTATATATGACAGCTGTCTTAGTCAACTCCAGCTACCATAGCAAAATATCATTGACTGGGAGGCTTAATCAACAAAATGTCATTTCTCACAGTTTTGGAGGCTGGGAGTCCAAGTGCCAGCATGCTGGTTTTCTGGTGAGGACTTTCTTCTTGGTTTGTACACTGCCACCTTCTTGTGTCCTCACATGGTGGAGAGAAAGAGAATGCGGGGTGGTGGGGTGTGCTCTGCTGTCTCTTGTCACGAGGGCAACTATCCTACCATGAGGGCATCATCCTTTTGACTTCATCTAATCCTAAGTACCTTCTGAAGGCTCCATCTCCAAATACCGTTACACGGGGGTTTAGGGCTTCAAGATAGGAACTTTGGATGAATACAATTCAATCCATACCAGCAACTTTCCAGCCAAACGTATTTTATATGTATAAAAGTAACAAAATGTATTTGTAGGATTAATAAATATAACATATAATATCACAGGCACATTTAATTTTTAAGGGGAAGTTGTCAATTTCCCAGCTTATTTTGTGTTTGTTAAATATCAGACACAGAGAAAATGATCTCACAAGTCCTTGGAGGTCCTCCATGGGCTGTGCCCATAGACCTCTAGGCAGTATCTCTGGAGGCTGTGTTCTTGCTAAAGGAAATGTGGGGACAAGTAGCAAAGTACCAACTCTGGGTCTGGACAGGATTCTAGCTCCTGGGGAGGGAGTTACTACGTCAAGCCTGGGCCCCAATCTTAGAGGAGCTTTGAATGCCATGACAGTTTGTCCAGATAGCGGGGTTTGAACCTCCATCTGGCTCCAGAACCCATGTTGCAAATAGTATATTATCAGTTTTCTTTTTGTGGTGATTTATTTTTATTTTCCCCTAGCTTTATTGAGATGTAATTAATACATAGCTTTGTGTAAGTTTAAGATAGACAACGTGTTGATTTGATACATTTTATAGATTTCAAAACAAGTACGGCCATAACATTAGCTAGCACTTCCTTCTCGTCACATAATATTGCTCCTTTTTTGTGGTGAGCATATTTTAATGTTCTCTTTTAAATCCAGTTTTAATGAGAAATAAGTGATATATGTTACTCTATAAGTTTAAGGTGTACAGAGTGATGGTTTGATTTACATGTATTGTGAAATGATGACCACACTAGATTCAGTTAACATCTATCATCTCATGTAGATACAATGAAAAGAAAGAAGAACAGAAAAATTCTCCTTGTGATGAGAACTCTTAGGATTTACTCTCTTAATGACTTTCCTGTATATCATACAGCAGTGCTAATTGTAGTCGTCATGGACCTCCAATTCCCCTCCCCCACCCTCTGCCTCTGGTTGGTGGTATGTCTGATCTCTTTCTGTGAGTCTGTTTTTTGTTTGTTATTTTAGATTCCACATGTAAGTTAGATCATACAGGATTTGTCTTTCTCCATCTGACTTCTGTCACTTAGCATATTGCCTTCAAGGTCCATCCATTTTGTCACAAATGGCAAGATTTCCTCATTCTTTTATGGTTGAATGATATTCCATTGTGTGTATACATGTGTGTATGTGCATGTGTATACATATATATATATAAGGACATTTAAAAAACTACTCTCTTTGCAACATTCAAGTATATGGTACAGTATTATTAGCTGTAATCACCATGCTGTGCATTAGATTCCCAGAACTTGTTAATCTTTTTTTTAAAGGTTTCAAATGTATTGTATTTCTTCAATTATGCCAGAACTTGTTAATCTTAAAACTAGATGTTTGCACCCTTTGACCAACACCTCTCTGCGTCCCCCACCCCTCAACTCCTGGTAACCACCATTCTACTCTTTGTTTTCTTTGAGTTCAGCTTTTTTAGATTGCACATTAAGTGATACCATTCAGTATTTATCTTTCTCTGACTTACTCAGCACAGTGTCCTTAAGGTCCATCCAAGTTGTTGCCAAATAGGATTTCCTTCTTTCCCATGGCTGAATAATATTCCACTTTATATGTATAACACATCCATTCATCTGTTGCCTAGCACTTAGATTGTTTCCTCTTGGCTACTATGAGTAATGCTGCAATGAAAATGGGAGGGCAGATATCTCTACAAGATACTGAAATCAGAAGTGGGATTTGCTGGATCATATGGTAGTTCTATTTTTACTTTTTTGAGGAACCTCTATATTGTTTTCCATAGTTGGCTGTACCAATTTGCATTCCCACTAATAGTACACTAGGGTTCCTTTTTCTCCATATATTCACCAACACTTGTTACTTCTTGACTTTTTGAGGATAGCCATTCTAACAAGTATGAGGTGATATATCCTTGTGGTTTTGATTTGCATTTCCCTGATGATTAGTTGATGTTGAGTACCTTTTCATATACCAGTTGGACATTTTTTAAAACTTATATTTTGTTTTTTAATTGAAGTGTAATTAACATACAGTGTTATGTTAGTTTCAGGTATACAACATATTGTTTCAACAATTCTTTTTAAAAAAATTTTTTTTTAACATTTGTTTATTTTTGAGACAGAGAGAGAGACAGAGCATGAACGGGGGAGGGTCAGAGAGAGAGGGAGACACAGAATCTGAAACAGGCTTCAGGCTCTGAGCTGTCAGCACAGAGTCCAACGCGGGGCTTGAACTCATGGACGGCGAGATCATGACCTGAGCCGAAGTCAGATGCCCAACCGACTGAGCCACCCAGGCGCCTCTGTTTCAATAATTCTATACATTACTCAGTGCTCACCATGAAAATTGTAGTCATCCAACAATGTTATTACAATATTATTGACTATATTCCCTATGCTGTACTTTTCATCTCTGTGACTTATTTATTTTATTACTAGAAAATTTTACCTCTTAATCCCCTTTATCTATTTCTCTCAACCCTCCACCCACCTCTGCTCTTGCAACCACCAATTTATTCTCTGTATTTGAGTCTGTTTTTTGTTTTTTAGTTTGTTTTTTCTTTTAGATTCTACATACAAGTGAAATCATATGGTATTTGTCTTTCTTGTCTGACTTATTTCA